>NC_092362.1:15158913-15458913 GCF_030848805.1 Temnothorax longispinosus | reverse complement strand
ACGATAACGCGAAGAGGATCGATTCTACAAAATTTAACGTATAACATCGCGATTAATTCGAGATGTCTCTTCACATTTTTAATTAAAAATATTATATTTCTAAAATACTAAAAATATGAGAGATGTAATCAACGATAAGCTTTCAGCTTTTTTTCATTTTCTTTGAGTATTTTAGCGCGCCTTTCAATCTCGACGGCGATTATCGCACAAAAATTTGCTCTTTTGTCAGTGATATTATCTGCAAAGTTATTCGTCTATTTAGAATCGCAATTAAAGTTGCTCGTTTATCCAGAAAAGATAATCAGAGTTATAGTAAATAATTAATGCTGCTCATATCTCTCGTCACACACATGTAGGTATATATATACGTATGTATATTTCGTGGCAGATAAAAGCTTATAATTCTTGCATATTATATTTACACAAGAGCCGTCATATGAGAGCGCACGACGAAGATACGTGTGCGTCGGTCGTAAAAGCCCCGGGCGAGGAACTGAGGCTTGAAAAGTGGAAGACTCGGACTAACTTGCGCCCACCGAGCGCGTGTCTCTTTGGAATTTAAATCAATTTGAAAAGCCTCGTTCGCGTACCTCGTATCGCAAACGCGAGGTACGAGAGAGCTCATCAGACTCGTAGAAACGTCACTTTTTCTCTTCCGCTCATGTTTCACCCGCTCGCATGCTCGTACGCGGAGTCGTTTCCGCGGGATGACCACGAGAGTCCCACAGGAAATAATCGTTGCACGGTCGCTTCGTAACGGTTATTCGTGAACCGGCATCGCAATTCTCTCTGCAAATTGCATCACGAAGATTGAGCGAAACCCCTGGGAGAGGAGGAAGAGAGACGGAGCACTTCGAATAATTAGGTGCTTGTACTTTCGCTACTTATGATGACTCTCCGAACTTCCAAATCAAGGCTGATTCCGGGAAACGACAGTATACACGTTCATTTAGACAGTATATGTTCCAAGAAATCCCAGTGATTCCAAGAATCGTTGGCACTTCAGCTACTTTTTCGTTAAAATTGCGTTCCCGCGAACAAAGGCGAATAAATTCGCTGGTTATTTTATTTCACTGTTTTTTATTCCTTGTTTTCAAACAAATTTCTCGCAGGTAAAGACGAAATAGTGTCGCTCGCTTTAAGAAAAGAAAATTATTGCTTTTTCAAAAAAAAAATCGTTAGAAATCTAAAATTTCGATCCTACTCGGAATATAATATCTCTCTTTCGCAGTAATCTCGATCTATGGAGTATAAAGTCGTAATATCGCATAACATAATTCTTTTTTCGTTTCTTGTAAGAAACTTAAGAGCGTTCTTCTTGACGAGTATAAAGAGATGCGCTCTTGAAGCTTGTCACAAACCCTATAGAACACCCTGTATTTTTTGGAATCATAATATGTTACAGTAACGTATAGTATATTTCTAAATATTTAAATCTCCTTATACGCGTTGTTAAATCCTCGAATGTTCGTATATTCTTAGACGCTTACAATCTTCGTTTTGCATAAATATCGCGTGCACTTAATAGCCGCGTCAAAAATCTCGTAGTTCTCCTCCGATTATTAATACAAAGATCCGCATTTTAAAAACTTCGTAAACGAAGGTATAAAAAGACCAATGTTTCTTCTCTTATCGTGAACTCGCACACCGTGTCGCCGACCAGATCAACGCACGTGTTAATAGTTTATTACAGTCCTTCGACGAATTTCACCAAAGTCATTTCACTAGTGGACGGGCCTCGGCTGTGTCGTCACTTGTTCTTCATGATCATCGTCCGCCTGGTCACTCGGCCGCAGAACATACCGACGATAAAAATCACCCCAATCATGGTAAAACCAACGATCATGAAGTAACGCCGCGCTGGGGAACGATTCACCGTCGAATATAACTCCTCGAACGTATTTGGCGCGATCAACTGTAACATGATAAGTAAAAATTATTATTCCACGATTATTCCGAGACACGCAATGAGAAAAAAATTAATAGATATACATAACAGGGTATTTTTCACAGACCTTGGCAGCATTTTTAAACATTTCCATCCTTGTAGTTAGCATTTTGTAGCAATCAGGTTGCAAAGATTTGTTGCTGTCTTCCAACGCATTTTGCAAGCACATTATATCTGTCATACAATTGTGTTATTCAAATTATTAATAGTTACTATCATATATTTAATGCATGTATATATAAAAGTCAATAAAATTTAATAGACTTTAATTTTGAAGGGCTCCATTTACTTTTAGCAAAATTACTTCTTGTTTTCTAGCCTGTGGTTATTAATAAAAAAAATATTACATACGTCTTCCCGCGCCTTGAGGTACAGCACCGCAATATTTGCTGATATCCACGGCACAAGCTTTCTGCAACAAGGGATCCACGTTGATGTCAGCTTTGGTTTGTTCTATCAAATCTGCAACTTCTAAACGACATTCTTCCCTCATATCTCGATTTCCCGCATTAAATTTCCTTTTAAGACACTCCTCGACAGCACCAGGCTCGTTTTCATCTGACCGGCATATAGTTTCAATCTAACAGAAACAAAAGAAGAATTTCGTAAACTTAATTGAAATTGAATTCTACAGTAAGTGTAAAATCTTGCACAACAATTAGATTCAAAATATTCATCATAAGCTATTCAAAAATAAGTTCTTATAAATTTTCTTGGGATAAATTATAAATTATAGTTCTATGATTTTTTTTTACCTCGTGGGCGCACATCGTTGCTAATAACGGATTTAAATGGTAATTTAATGCAGCTTCTCTGAGGATGTTAGCCATTTGATGCTCGCATTTAGTCGTCAGCTTTGATTCCCGAAATCTGATCTTCAAACATTTAATTACCTTTCCTTCGAGTTCTTTGTCAGTGCGCTCGTGTATTAATACCTGAAGTAATACGTATTCGTGAATTAATTAATTATTACATTATGTTAAATTATCTGTAGATAATTTCTTTTACCTCTTTGCAATGTCTATCGATATCAGAGCCACATGCACTTTGCAATGCAGTATTAAACCTATAATCCGTATTCTGTTCAATCATTCGTCGAACCACAATGTTTTTGCACTTATCGTCGAAAGTGAGTTCGTCTTTATATCTCTTAAGGCAATCCAAAGTTTGTGATTTGCTCACATCATGGCAGTATTGTTTGATCATGGCTCGACAGATGCTCAGCAAAGGTACATCACTGGAGCTGTCTTGAAACTCTTGTTTCCTAACTTTGAACAGCTGTTTATGACACATGTCCGATAGTTTAGACTTGTGCAACGCCAGGCATTCTAATACCTAAAACAATCCAAGTTTCAGTAAGATTTATCGTAACATTAGAATTTGCTTAGAGTAGCCATCTAACCAAAGAACCAACAACACAAAATTTGAAAAAGAAAGAACAGATACTGCTTACTATTAATATTTAAAAAATAAAACATAATAATTGTATTTAAATGTAAAAAATAAACATTTAAACATTCAAATAAAACATCCAATTAAAATCAGTTACAATGTATGCAATGTAAATTCGGCGGAAAAAATATGAGTACTATCTTAGATAGATATTATCGCTACCTGTGAATTGCCCGGTTCCACGTGAAAGCAGAACTGTTTAATGTCTACTGCACAGGTCGCTTGCAGAACAGGATCAAAATGAATGTTCTCTCGCTGTTGATAAAGTTGTGCTCGCAACTGTTGCCTGCAGTCCTTCATCACACGATGCTGAGAATCCTTCATTATATCTTCCTGCACGATCGAGCTTAAGCATTCTATCACATCGGCTTTCGTCTTTGATCTACGTTAAAATGTATTATACAATTTATTCTTAAGTTCGACAATATTTAAATTCTGTATATCAAGAAATTGAATTACTTAGGGCACCATCTCTTAACGTGAGGCCTGCATGCCTCCTTAAATTTGTATGTAAAATGATAGTTTTTCAAGGATATCAATTGGAAATGTTCCACGGCTGCTTTGCATTTGTAATCGGTGCGCGCATCCAGTTCGTTTTTGTGCTCGATAAGACATTCCATCATATCTCCTTCATCTTTTCCGTATTTTAATACCTCCTAGAACAAGTCATTATCATTGATCAAATATCATTGATAATAAAATAACGAAGTAGATTGAATAATTCAAGGCATACTTCGCAGTGACGTTCCATAATATGTTGACACGCGGAAGAAATTATGGGATTTAATTCAACACGCTCAGCTTGTTCCTCAGTAAAATTTCCAACTGCAAACTTACATTTTTCTTTCAAGCTGCAATTAACGAATTCAAGAAATTTAATATTTGTATATCTAACAGGAATTAATAATATCAGAGAAATAGTTTGGAATTACGAAAAAGCTTAGAAAAAAATATTCTTTTATTGATATCATGTACGAACATTGCGCGAGAGAGATAATAATTATGAAATAATTAATAATTATCAGCAATATAGCTTCAAATCTTTTTCAATGTGTATAATTTGATTTAAGATAATTAGTACCTACTTCTCTAAATTATCCTGCAAGCATAGAATCTCTTCTCCCTTCGCAGTTTTGTCATAACAAAGTGACGCCAATTCATTAAAGCACACTTCTTCTATCTCGGGTTGCAAATCGACATTCATAGCGCGCTGCCTCATGACTCTTCTAATCTCTTCCAAGCAATCTGCTCTCAGCTGAACGGAATATAAACAAAAAGCAGTTAAGAATAAGATTTTTTATGATAAATAATAATAACAGTGTTAATAATTTAAATCATCACAGTTCAAAAACTAAATCATTAATCTACCTTAATTAAGAATTAATTATCCATTAAACAGTCTTGATAATCTTACCGTCATATTTTTCAGGTACACATGCCGATACAGGCATGGCAGTACCAGAGGTCCAGTCTCAGGATCCATCTGTTTGCCGTTGCCGACCCACGCGTTCCTTGCATGACACAAACGCACGGCGTCGAATTTACACGCTCTGTATAATTGCGGATCAAGTTTGAAGTCTCTGGCGATAAAGTATTGTATTTGCACTAAGGCTGTCTCACAGGCCTCAGTCATCCTCTCCGTTCCTAGTTGTTCCATTAAGCAAGATATCACTCTGGCATCTCCACCGTGCACCTAAATTAGATATTAAAATGCTTAACAGGAAGTGATAAATAAATTTTATAAATACATGAGCTGCAAACTTGAATTAAAAAAGCAAGTTTAAAACTTCATGTAGAACCCAGAATTTCTCATATGTGGCCACCAGTTATTTCCTGGGTTAGATTCTATATTTGTATGTAAAAATTAATCACTCACGTCTCTACAAGCTAAATTAACTACAGGTTGACACTGTTCTCTTAGAACTGGATCAATTCTCCAATCTTCGCCGGCATCAGCTTCCATAATTAACTCCTCCAACTGAAATTATATGATATACAACATTTTATAAAAAGATTATGAAACACCTTATAATATTCTTAGAAACGTTATAAAAATTTTGTAAATAAATGTATTATTTGATCCTGGAAAAATTTAATCGTGATATTTTTAACTTTTTTTTATCAATTATTACCGCTCTTTGGCATTCCGACGTGACTCTCGATTTCCTCTTCCTCGTTCTCGTGTGCTCCATCAGACAGTGTATCGTGGCGCCGCCGACCTCGAGACTGTTGCAAAAAGTCGTAATATCGTTGGCACATTTGTGCACAATCTCCGGCGACAATCTGTAATCTTCCATTAGCAGTTTCCTGTGATCAAACATTTCCGCTTGACAATTTCCGTCGATCTTGCTGCCGTTCTTCATAGCCGACTCCAGACAAAGCAAGATTTGCGCTAGCTTTATCTCTTTGTCTTCGGACACAGATCGCCTGCAATGATTATTTCTGATATCTTCCTTACATGCTTTAACTAGACCTTTGCTAATCTTGTAGTCAGAAGCAATGAGCTTCTCTCTCCTTGTCAACTGCTCCTGACACTGTGCAGTCATTGATCTGTCAATACAAAAATATTTTAATATAGAAGATCTTTAGATAGAATTAATGAATCTCTTGAACTCTCTAGATAGTATCACAAATCTACATTTAAATTGTTAAATATCTACCTATCGGTTTTATATTTCATTAAGCATTTGTAGACTTGACCACTGCCTGGTCTAATGTTAGGACAGAACTTAATGCGATCATGAGTACACGCCATGTACAGCTGACGATCTAATTTGATATTTTCAGCTTGGATCTCGGATACGTGGAGAATATGCCTCCGACATTCGGGCTGCAGTTGCTCGACGTGTTCCTGCAAGCAGGCCAATATCTGACCTTGTGATATATCTCTGTACGGCTGTACACTGTCGCACTTGAACTTCCTAATATCTTTTGCACAGTCTTCCTTGAAAGGAGTCAAAATTCTGAAATCGCTGAAAGCAATCCACTCCAATCTCTGAATGTAAGTGATGCAGTCAGGATCCCTGACCGTCTCCCGCTTGTCGATCAGGCAAGACAAATAAGCCCCATGAATCTTCTCGGAACTGGAGCACTGTAAGGTGTCCAATTGTGAGCCGCATGCTTTTCTGGCTAGCCTCTCTATGTTTTGATTATCTGTAATATTCTGGACGTAGGACCAAATTGCCTCCTGACACTTCTGATTGATCCCAGATATCTCAGTGGGCTGCAACGTTTGGAATAACAATTAGATCTCTGATACTCGATCCTGTTCCCCCACGTAATGCAGACGACGTATACCTTGAAGGTCTGAATACACTCAAGCAGCGTGAGCTCGTCGTTGTTCCCATCTATATCCCCGCAAAGGCGATTCAACTTATCGCGACACTGGCCGTTGATGATCTTTGGCGAACCGTCATCCTCGGATTCTCTCTTGCGATCATATGCGGCTCGTTGAACCCTCCTAGCTCGAACGGAGCTGTCGGTGAAGAGCCAGCCGATTTTGGAGAACTCGTCGGCCTGTTGCGCGAACGCATCTCCAAAATACGTTGACGTTGTGCAATGCAGCACCGACAGGATGAGTATCACGGTTAGTACTTGCCCGGTGTGTTCCATTCTTAACGCTCAAGCCTCACTTCTTAGCGAATCATTATTACGAATTCTGTAAAAGAATACATCGTTAAACGCGGTTCACGTGGAATTACTCAAATGCCACTTAATCATTGAGAGTTGCTTAACATCAGAGAAAATTGTTTAACTAGAAAAAGAAGCTCGACAAAAGAGAGAAGCACGACCTTACAGATCTCTTGCCGCGGCCGGTTTTTTCTTTTTCGTTATTTCTTCCTCTTTTTTTTTATGCTTGTTGATCATCTACTGTATGACGTGAACGTCATGTATACGCGGAGAGTATTGGTACCAGCAATTGCCAGCGAGATAATACGATTGGTGCGGAATAATATGAAACACGGAGCGAGGTCACCGGTTGTGGCGGTCGTGTGTTTTTACAACGTCATCTTGCAGGACACACGGTACACGGTATACCGTTTGCAGTATATTAACACCCGGTATCGGCGAAATTGACGTCGATAACGCAGGAATTTGGATGAAGCGAGAAAATATAAAATGCTTTGTTTTTTGTTTTTTTAATTCCACGAGGGGCAAATGAGAACAACAAATTCTTACAACAAATTCTTTGCTAAATAAAGTACGTTTATATCATATAATAGCATGCAAATATAAAACATTATAATAAATAAATCAAAAAATACAAATAAAGTATAATATTATTTACTTCATTTATATTATACATAAATTGTTAAAAAGAAACGAGCGAGTATTTATCACGTGGATTCGGTCATATTATGAGAACAATCCTGAAGTGCTGACTAAAAAAATACATTCTCTAGCGGAATAAATAATGCAAATGCAATTTATGTAAATCTGTTGGTGGTTTATAAGAATTGTTAATTTATACAAGGAATTGTTATCTTATTTAATATATTTTAACATGTTCTATTTTAACATCAAATGGTATTTCTTTTTAAAATTAAATCTATTATTATTGACGTGAGAAGAAGGAAAGAATTTGTTGCATTAAAAAAATTAAATAAAAAATATTATTTTCTCAAAGTTAAATTTTATAATTTTAAAACAGATTATATATATATATATATATATATATAAATTTTATTGCATAATATATATTATGCTGTGATTTATCATATAAATTAGTCTATTCAAAATAATACATACATATTCAATTTAATATTAGGTCGTCGCGTATATGTTTAAAAAATACGAGTTCGCGTTTATTTGAGCGCTTGATATTTATAAAATATAGCAAAGTTTATTGAATGCAGAACGTGCGCGCGCGTAAAGTTCCACCTATTGGAATTTCGAAAAACGTCACGCGATGGACGCGGCGATAATCGATGTCTCGAGGACCTCGAGGATGTTTCCACGCTCGATTCGACGATGTGCGATGTGCGATCAGTGCGATGCAGTGCGATGTGCCGCTATAGCTCGTAGCAATTGACGCACAGAGCGGCCCGTTTCACTGATGGTGTTTCAAAAACTCGTCGCCCCGTCGAGTTAGTCGTCGTGAAATCGCAAAATGCTGGCCCGCTGTGATATATTTCGCGTCAAAGTACTTACACTCGCGTGTCTGCTGGTGAGTAACTTCACGGAGTTGCGTTGCCACGTCATTTCACGTCTCGCGGGGTGTCAACGTTTTAACAGTTCCCCCCTATAACGGGAATCGCCCACGGCTTACGAATTTCCATTTGTCTTTCGATTGCTAATTGTTATTTGCCTAAATGCCTCGCGAGTCAACAAACCGCTTCTGCTTCGGCGTGTCCTGCGCAGCATAACCTATCACAATAACCTTGCATTTGGGGAGAAAAAAAACCAATTTATAAAGACAATAAAAAGGAAGGTGTCAGAAGATTTGTATTAAAAAAACTGGAACCCCCGGTTGGAGACACGGCGATAAGATGTACTTATCCCGAACCTTTAAAAGAAAATCCAAAAAATATTCGTATTCCAAATTTAACCCCGCCTTAAAGAAAAACAATTCAAGGGACATAGACTGATTGAGAAAAGAAATCACGATTCGCTGCAATATGTGGATTTTGGGAGATTCTTTGCATACTTCCATGTTGTTGGGACGAATTTTTGCAGATACGACAAGCATTTTTATTTATGTGATTGTTTTTCGCTAGAATATTTATCATAGCAAGAAAGCTGTAGTCTATATTTCATGGTTTAAAGATCAAGGTTGGAGATTTATAATTCAGGATAAGTCATGTATCAATGCAAAGTACATTATACTTGTCAAGCGATGTTTAAGCACTTCTGTTCTAGGACACAAAATGCATAACTAGAAAAAGATCAACTCGCTTGATAGAAATTAGATTCTAATAGAGCAAAATATACAATATGTAATTAATGTGTAATTAATACTGTGTATTTTTAGGTACGTTTGCCCAACAGTATAGCAGAGGAAGTGAAAGAAGGTGCTCTTTCACTCACGAGTAAGAATATCGATGCAACGTTAGGTAAGAAATGATATATGATGAGCCACAAATATCAGAGAATGCTAGCGAACTAGTAATAATCGAGTGTGGGGTATCTACTTTTTTCAATTTAAAATTTTTTTCAGCTGAGAATGAACTGGTGTTTATCAACTTTTATGCACAATGGTGCCGCTTTAGTAATCTATTAGCTCCAATATTTGATGAAGCTGCAGATAAGATTAGAGAACAATTCCCGCAGCCCGGAAGAGTAGTAATGGCCAAAGTGGATTGTGACCGTGAGAGTGAGTATATTTAAAATATGCCTATAAAATATATATAATTTTTAGTTACATTAATAAGCAAAATTTAAATATTAAATCTATTAAACAGATTAGACTTTATATGTATTTAGATTATTACAAGAGTTATTTTTTTTTTTACAGCGTCTGTAGCATCTAGATTTCATATAACCAAATATCCAACGTTAAAAGTAATAAGAAACGGGCAACCAACTAAGAGAGAATACAGGGGGCAGCGATCAGTGGAAGCATTCCAAGAATTTGTCAGAAAGCAGTTGGATGATCCTATTAAAGAATTTTTCGATTTGAGGGAGCTTGAACAACTTGACGATAAAAAACGTATGATTATAGGATATTTTGAAAGGAAAGATGTACCGGAATATGCATTGTTTAGAAAAGTCGCCACTAATTTGAAGGACGATTGCCAGTTCTACGTTGGTTTTGGGTAAGATATTTTTTATTTTTAATATATCGTAGAATTATTGCAACACATATTTCTCCTTATGATGTAAATAACTCTTGCAAGAAGCTGATACAGATGCAAAAGTTCCTGTTTGTTAACATAAGAATATTGCGTGTAGTCTGCATTTTATAATAATTATTATAATATTTTATTTGACAAGCACATGCTCCAATCAAAACTGTGAAATTGGACAGCATTTACATTTGCTGTAAGTAAAGTGGTATACATAAGCTTGTTGGCTTTTGTACCAAAATTATAGTTTTGTAATCTTTTTTATCATTTCTTATCTTTTATTTTTTTTATTGTACAATCTTATTGGAAGCTTACGCTGAGATATATTAGATGCAAATTTTTTATAGACAAGTTTCTCATGCTGTATAATGGCGTGATAATGATAATTTTGATTTTTTTTTACATAGTGATTTATTTTAATTTTGAAAGTTTTGATTAGTTTATAAAAATGTTTTACTTATTATGCAGACTGAATAATATAAGAATAATTAAGTTCTTTTTTTTCAGTTATATTTTTTCAAGTACTTTTAATATTATGTGACTAACAGAATAATGTATATTTACCACTAAATAAAGGTCTATAGTTTGAATATATTGAAATAATATGTGTAGGAATGCAAGTAAAGCAATGCATCCTCCAGGAGAGCCTATTATTGCCTTCCGATCGGATAAGGCCCTGTCCGTTGAAACGGATGAAACTTACAAGGGAAGTTTGGCAGTTTATGACGAATTAAATGTATGGGCGCAGGAGAAATGTGTGCCATTTGTAAGAGAAATAACGTTTGAAAATGCTGAGGAATTAACGGAGGAAGGCTTGCCGTTCCTTATATTGTTTCATGCTCCTGATGATATGCAAAGTGTCAAGCAGTACAAATATATCGTAACTAAGTCATTAATAAGTGAAAAACGTATGTCATTCTGATTTTACTTACATTATTTATCAATTTTTCGTAAAACTTTAGGTCATACTGATTTAATTGCTTTTTTTTTCAGAAAATATCAATTTCTTAACCGCCGACGGCCTGAAATTTGCGCATCCGCTGCACCATTTAGGGAAAAGTGCAGCAGATTTGCCACTGATTGCAATAGACAGCTTTAGACACATGTACCTATTCAAGGACTTCAATGACATTTTTGTAGAAGGAAAACTTAAGGCTTTTCTGCAGGACTTGTATTCCGGAAAGCTTCATCGCGAGTTTCATTACGGTCCTGACATTACTAACAATGAAATATCAGTTACTGGAAAACAGGTGAAAACGCCCACAACACCGCCGGAGTCTGCGTTTAAAAAACTGGCGCCAAGCAAAAATAGATATACAATAGTTAAGGATGAATTGTAATGAGATTGAGCGCAGTACAGTGCAGGGAGACTTTCGTAATTAATTTATATGCAGTATATTAGAGAAAAAGTGAATTACAATTCGGGGATTTTCCAACATTCGACATAGATACATATTAATTTCGTAGTGCGTAACGCGAGTCTTCTAAGACCTCAAGAAATCCGTTTTTCCTTCTCCGCATTCTCCTTTATTCCCTCTTCGTATTCTTCGTAGGATGGGATTGATATTTTGGTTTGCTCACTTGTTATTTAATTAAAAAAAAACCGTCAATAGAGATTATTTATTAATTATACATGATTTTCACATCTATAGACAAAATATGACATAGCAATTTATTTTTTATAAAAATAAATCTCGTACGTTTGCGCGATCTATTGTCGGCAAACGAATGGCTAAGAACAGAAGGTTCTTTTCCTTTTGATAAGATGTGTCTGTTCTTCATAAAGTGAGTTGCCGAGAGCATTTTTTATATTGACTGTGAAACTTTGCATCTACCAGTGTCGATAATTACGTATCAAATCCTTTTACTGGATATTATAAAAGTTAATATCGTGCAAGTTAATATCGTTATTGATCTCTGCAATTCCGATATCAACCTGAGATGTCCTTTATATGTAAAAAGATTTGATTTACACAATCTCTCCTTTCTCGTATCCCATCAGAAATCCTTAGCACAATACTTATTATTAGTAAAATTTATACACGATAACATTCGTCGAGAATCCGAGGCGTAAATGTGTTCGAGAATATACGATAGTATCGTAATGCGTGTATGCATGCATATACCATTGACCGTATTGCATATAGGGCAAATGTTTCTGAATGACGTGTATAAGAGAGAAAGTGAGAGAGAGAGAGAGTGAGAAAAAAAAGAGTTCTTTCTATCGCATGATCGTAATGTTCGAGAAAATGAAATCTCGGCGTGCCCTCGTAAGATAGTTATAGGATGCATTATTTGTATGATTGATATTGTTTTGCCTGTTAATAAACAATTTCTAAGTCACAACGTTGTTATGTTTTATTCATTTATCGTCGGCGTTGCCTAAATATCTCCACGTTAAATCATGTTCAACCTATTCCGTGTTTCTCACGATCGTCCTTGTAAGAGTAAACCTCGTGCGCAAATTTTTATCAGAAGTATCTTGCGAAGCGTTTGAGATCGTTATCACATGCAATTGCATTAATCGATTTGACCGAATTTTCTTACGCTCGGAATCGATCGAAATCTTTCTCACGTGTCCTATTATACGTCGAAATGCGAAGAAAGAACATACGTATATATGGCGTACTATATAATTAGTTGCATAAATTACATTTTTTATAATAATTTACTCGCTTTTGGTAACGAATGTACGACAGTGCCATCGGGTGAATTCTATGCAATCGTAGTATTATTCCTGCGGTAGATTTACTGGATTTGTAATATCTATCAAAAGAAAAGATTTTTGTATTTTTATGTTAAACAACAACACAAAAAAATCTTTATTCATTTCGTGCGCTTTCCAGATTTATTTTCTTCTGTCTTTCTGTAAACATATAATGATTTTAGCCGATTTAGCGGCATTAATTTTATCGTTGAAATACAATACTGGATTGAATAATAGAGGAGGAAACCAAATTGAATCGAATTGAATCTCGCCAGTTTCACGTTGCAACACGAAGAGAACGTATATCTCGTTGCGACGTGATTGGTTCGCCGCTTCGATTCGATATCGCCAAATTGCGATTCTCGAACGCAATCAGCCGTGAAATGGCGATTAGTCGGTAACGTAAACGGAGCAACGGAGAGTCCCGCGTCCGGAACGTACGATTGCGTTCAAGCCGGTCGATTTGTCGCGATCGGTGCCGTCTAAAGGTGAATATCACTCGCGAAAGTTTATCGGGAGTGCCTCCGATCGAAGTATCGTACGCCCGCGTTAAAACTGCGTAGAACCGTATACCGATATTCACGGTTTGGTACTGTTGGGTTACGTATGTGTGTGTGTGTGTGCGTGTGTGCCTAGGTGCTGTGCGTTCCCGAAATAAGAGGAAGCTCTTCGGAATCAAACATTACCTTTCAATGTGTCACATTGTTACGTTCTCGGCGAAATGCGGCGCGGGTTGGTGCACGAGCATCGCAAGGTTTGTCATACGTCGCCTTTATCAAATGACTTTTTGCACGATTGTATTCCGTATACGCGTATCGAGGATTAATATCGATATAATTTCGCTTCGTATTTGGACAACAAGCGAACGTGACAATGATTCTTTACGTTTATTCGCGAACAAATGTAACGAGTGCACGACAGTTCCGTCGAGTGAATTCCGTGCGATCGTAGTATTATTCCCACGGTAAATTTATTGAATTATGGACTTTTATGGAATTATTTGGAGTAAATATTGTATAAAGGTAAGCGTGCAGTGTTATGAATATCAAGAAAAGTATCAAGCGATTGTCCTATTTCTATAAATATAGTTATATCGTGTCAGTTGAGCAACAATTCCATCAAGTGTTCTCCGTGCGACCATAGCATTAGTCACGTACGTTGGATTTTCGAAGAATTAGAAGTAAATGTCGATTGGAATAATGTTGATTGGAATTAGAAGTAAAAACGTCGATTGGAATAATACATTTACATATACACACAATAATTATTATATGTGTATAATTAATATTAAATTTGATCGTGGTCATTTTTATTATTTGTAATCACTGTTTATATTATTGTTTTATAGATTATTAACTTATAGCAAATATCATGACTATTAGCTTTATGTGCACTTGGATGCTATCTTTATACTCGTAAAGGGCGAGGTAAAGAAAAAAAATTTTCGGTCCGGGTCGTATCAGCTTCGGCAGAACTGCTCCCGGATTTGTAAATACGTGCATGTGTGCGTGTGTGTAAGAATGCGTGCGCAATGGCAGCCGTTTTCGTTTAACGCGACCAGCCGTTTCAGGATTTTGAAATGTCGTGAAATGACGTAGCGAAGCTTTCTTCGTATTTATGCCGAGCTTCGCTCGAGTTTAATGAGCTCGACGAGTCGTGAAAAGTTCATTCTTCTATTACTTATTACACATAGTACAGTGCACGTAAACAATGACGCTAGTTTTTTTCTTATTCTCTTCAAACTGAGTCACGGTTTTCGAAATAACGCTTTTTTCCAAATAACGCGATTTCTTCTTACACGGAACGTATTTACTGCGTAAGAATAGAATTGGGTATATAACTGAACGATTCCGATCTGAATCCATTCCGAAAAGTTCACTATTCCATTATTCACGCTCGGAATAAAGAAATAAGCGAACAAAGAGCCGACCGCGCGAAAGCTCACGATACTCTTCTTCATTTTGAATTATTTTATTATTTTGAAATCATTTCTTACTCAGATCGAAATATTATTATTGAGAGAGGGAATTTGTTGAAACGTTGATTATTTTGGGCATCTCTTTAATTTGAATCTTTCGTTTTTTTTGTTACAGTAATACGCAGATCGTTTTATCTCGAGAGTGTTTATTCGTTCGTGATCGCGAAATATTGAACAACGATTCCGCATTCCGCGAGTGTCCTGTGCAACGGAAAGAGAAGGAGGGGAAGGCTTGACAACCCAGACGTTCTGAGAGGAGGAGGAGGCCTGGCAAAGGCATCGGGCCCCAGCGGAGCAACTTTGGGGTGAGTATTATTTCTTTTATCTTAAAATGAATAGTTTTTTCCCATTTTTATTCGAGCTGTTTTATTTTAATAAGTTAGAAATAATTAGAGAATGCGTTTTATAAAAGTTTATTCTCATAAAGGTTTTTCCCGGGAAATAGATAATTATATTAGAGTAAATTTAATTAAAAGACGAATTAGACGCGCGTAAAAATTATTTTTTGAAACATTGATTATTATTTTGAGCCTTTATTTAATGTGAATTTTTTATTTTTGTTACAGAATCATCGCAACTACGTGGCAGAATAACTCCGCTCGTTGCGCATCGGTCGGTGAGTCTTTACAATATAAACTATGTAATGTAAAGTTTATGTAATACTATGTCCAGATAAATGCCGTCATATTTACTTTTGTACAATGATTACCGAATTATCTATATTTTAATATATATATTTTTTGAATATCTATTCGAGATCCATTTATCTGGTCTTAGTAAGGCAAATTATCGCGTTAATGACGTAAATTACGAAACAACTTTAACTTTAACTTAAACTTTAACTTATACTTTCTAATTTTGATATTGTCCATTTTAATCATTAGTATAACATCGCAATAATGAGCATGCTTGATTCAAGTTTAACTGATGAGCGAATCAAGGATTAATAGTCGTATAATTTTACGTTCAATTTGCAATGAAGTTTATCCATGCGTGCGTGCGACAATATTAAAGTTCATAATTATCCTGAAGTTCTATTTAATAATTACAAAACCGTACTCGAGACTTTTAGTAACATTTCATTGATAAAGCAAATGTGATAGCTAGAATGGTATTTTATTTTATATATGGTGTATATCTGTCTTACTTATATCACGTATGTGTTTCTTATCGTAAATATGACGGAAGGAAAATGGAAAGGTACGTTTCTTATCATGGTAGCATATCATCATAAACTTGATGTAAGGTTAAAGTCGGGAGATAAAACTGCAAACGAGTATCCATTATAAAATGGCTGTATTTAGGGGCAACTCGATACATGTATTGCATTTCACCAGTACACAGTGTTCACCACTTTTTATGACGTGTTGTAATATTATAGCTATCTTAATATATAATAGCTATATCAGCTAGCTTAATATCAAACACACGTTGAAATACCGCAAACACATAAATAATCAAATTACATATACGTTAAATAGATACGCGTGAAAGAACCTGATTACCTTAGACGTACGAATAATTAAATGATAATTGTTAAGTAAGTGTAACTAGGTTGTAACAATTGCGAGGGCTGTCGCTACTAGGTGACACGATCTTCCGTTCATTAAGGATCTGCGATTTTATCGTATTATACCGGTCCGATTACACCGCTTTCTTACGAAACGATTTATAGGATGTGATTGTAGACAATTGTGGGAAATCGTGTGCTTGGCATGCAACCGTTTTTAAACGTTGTATCTTTTGGGCGTCGTTTGAGAAGTTGCGTCATTCTAATTTCTCCGCTTGTGCCGATTACTTTCGAGAGGCTTTTTCGCGTGGATTCAAGGCAGTGAAGCAGTTCGTTACGTTTAATTTCAGCCAGTAACGACGGCGAAGGAGAGAGTAACGCGGAGACGAGCTCCGCCCGTTCTTTATGATTGTCTTTTGTCATCGACCCTGGTTCTTTTTCAAGTCGCGTGGTGAAACTTCTTTGCGCCTAAATTCCACGCGAGATAAAAATCAGATAAAATCGCGAGAGCAGGCAATAAATCGTGTACTGTACCACACAACACCGCGGCCGAGACACGACGATGTTCAAACTAGTTGTAATAAGGAAATGTCTTTCATTAACTTTGTTAAACCTTATGGGGAGTACAAGCCATGTTATCGAACAAGTATGTGCGTGTATTTCTATATTTCAGTCTAGTGAGAAAATGTCCGACAGGGGAATCCTGGTCTCTTGCATAATCGAGATATCGTATCTTCAGTAGAAGAAAATCTCAACCGCTAATTATTCTCCCAGAAATCATAATTAAGAAAATGAAAAAGTATAAAATAATGTTTTAAATAATTTAATATTAATATAATTAATCCACTATTAAATTATCTTGAACAATATATCTGAGAAGAAACTGAAGTGAAATTGTTTATCACAATAATTTCACTTACACTTCACTTTACACTTTCTAATCATTAGATCGATTATTCGTTATAGATAAAAAAAATGGTAATTCTACAGTTGCCATTTTTTTCTATTAAAGATCAAATCATGTCCTGAGGGACACTATGCAAAGAGACGCACGAAGCGAATTAAAAGCAAGGTTGAAGCGAGGCGATCGAAGATTATAGTATAATCTTCGGGACGTATTAAGAAGATAGGACTTATGAAATTATTGTCCCTTTGGATCTCACGTCATTCATTTTGAATGTCTCACTTAATATTTGAGGTGAGATCAAATAATGTTCGCGATTTATCTCGCGGTTCGATTCGCGGTTTGATTCGCGGTTCGGTTCACGACTCAAATTATGTTATAAAAATTGTTTGCTTTTTCGTTGATTTATTGATTGATGGATTTTTAAATTTTGGTTCTTTCGTGTTTCTGCATTATGATATTCAAATTCAGATATTCGCGATCGAAATATAATCGCGACGATTTGATTAAAAAACGCGGTTAACATATTCTTTACATTTTTTGATATAACTTTGTTTTTTTTGTTCTGTATCATTTCGATATATTTCTTGATAAGAAACGTACCTTTCCATTTTTCTTCCGTCATGTTTAACATGACGATAAGAAACACATACGTGATATAAGTAAAACAGATACACCATATATAAAATAAAATACCATTCTAGCTATCACATTTGCTTTATCAATGAAATGTTACTAAAAGTCTCGAGTACGGTTTTGTTTTTGTAATTATTTAGTAGAACTTCAAGATAATTATGAACTTTGATATTGTCCATTTTAATCATTAGTATAACATCGCAATAATGAGCATGCTTGATTCAAGTTTAACTGATGAGCGAATCAAGGATTAATAGTCGTATAATTTTACGTTCAATTTGCAATGAAGTTTATCCATGCGTGCGTGCGACAATATTAAAGTTCATAATTATCCTGAAGTTCTATTTAATAATTACAAAACCGTACTCGAGACTTTTAGTAACATTTCATTGATAAAGCAAATGTGATAGCTAGAATGGTATTTTATTTTATATATGGTGTATATCTGTCTTACTTATATCACGTATGTGTTTCTTATCGTAAACATGACGGAAGGAAAATGGAAAGGTACGTTTCTTATCATGGTAGCATATTATCATAAACTTGATGTAAGGTTAAAGTCGGGAGATAAAACTGCAAACGAGTATCCATTATAAAATGGCTGTATTTAGGGGCAACTCGATACATGTATTGCATTTCACCAGTACACAGTGTTCACCACTTTTTATGACGTGTTGTAATATTATAGTACATAATGTTACAGTAACATGGTCGCGTACGTTTAACATCACATAACACACACACACACACACACACACACAGACAGACACACAAACACATATACACAACAGGTATACAGTACTCTTTTCTGAATCCCTGTCCTCTCTGACTTTTCTTCACTCTAGGACGAAACGCGAGTAGAGTATTCACTTGAAAAGTCGCAGTTAACAAATAGTTTAAGAAAATAATTGAGTAATATTGTAGGTAAAAATGATAAAACGAATTTGTTTGCACTATTCTACTCCTGTTTCACGCCATTTCACGCTTCTTTAAATTTCAATTTTAATTATATTAAAATATCGCTATTGCATCATTTTCTATAACATTATCCTTTGATTATTCATACATTTTTTTTTTAATGACAGCTGCAATAGCCAGTCTTTACAGCTTAACTATTTTAATTCGTACTATAGTATTGAATTTTTCTTAAATTTTGATTATTGAGCCAAAGCTATCTCGGAAGATATTGTATTTGTGTATTTGTTATAATATGACATCTTATTATTCACTGTTAATTTACTGTCGCAGAATATTTTTACAAATTCCCTTATTAATGACTAAATTATTGCGATAAAGCCAATTAAGCGTGAAAACAATTATAGGATACTTTTTATGCGAGATCTCATCACACATATTACACATGTTAAACGCACTCAATTGCATACGGTAAATCATATCTATCATTTTGTACGAATAGACCTTTATTTATCCTTGATAAGTAATAAATTGATTCTCAAACATGTAACATTGGAAAGCGAAGCATGTAATCGAAAATGTTTTTTGAACAAGATAAACTCAATGAGAGTGAAAAATGAAATGACTACATTATACCAAAGAGCTGCAGTTATTCAAAACATAACTTCTTAAATGTTAAACGCACAAACGCTTTGAATAATTAGGTACACCAAACTCGCAACAACAACACGGATACAAACCGTTTGGGAAAGTCGCTCACGATCTATAGAAAACATGACGTATAATTTGCGGAGTAATTCCAATAACGCACAACAGCATTAAGTGGTACATACAAAACAAATGATAACAACAAACGTATTTTTCCTTTGCCAAATATGCTCGTACACGCATTAAGTCTTACGTCGTAAAAAGTCGCGTTTAGGCCTGCTTGTCGCTTGAGAACACGTTTCGCCATAACGCAATAATAACTATTTAGATGTAATTCACTCTAGAAAAATAACGTCATGGATATTCCTCGTCGCGGATATTCGTCATTACAAACGTTTCATCTCTCGTACCCTTCTTTGTTTTTCTTTCAGGTAAAAATATAAATATATTTCGTTCACAGCGCGATATAGCTCCCCATGTAGATCCATTTATTGTTTTCTTTTTTTCACCATATCTTCTTAATACGCCCTGAAGATTATTAATCTTCGATCGCCTCGCTTCAACCTCGCTTTTAATTCGCTTCGTGCGTTGCTTTGCATAGTGTCCCTCAGGACATGATTTGATCTTTAATAGAAAAAAATCGCAACTGTAGAATTACCATTTTTTAAATCTATAACGAATAATCGATCTAATGATTAGAAAGTGTAAAGTGAAGTGTAAGTGAAATTATTGTGATAAACAATTTCACTTCAGGTTCTTCTCAGATATATTGTTCAAGATAATTTAATAGTGGATTAATTATATTAATATTAAATTATTTAAAACATTATTTTATACTTTTTCATTTTCTTAATTATGATTTCTGGGAGAATAATTAGCGGTTGAGATTTTCTTCTACTGAAGATACGATATCTCGATTATGCAAGAGACCAGGATTCCCCTGTCGGACATTTTCTCACTAGACTGAAATATAGAAATACACGCACATACTTGTTCGATAACATGGCTTGTACTCCCCATAAGGTTTAACAAAGTTAATGAAAGACATTTCCTTATTACAACTAGTTTGAACATCGTCGTGTCTCGGCCGCGGTGTTGTGTGGTACAGTACACGATTTATTGCCTGCTCTCGCGATTTTATCTGATTTTTATCTCGCGTGGAATTTAGGCGCAAAGAAGTTTCACCACGCGACTTGAAAAAGAACCAGGGTCGATGACAAAAGACAATCATAAAGAACGGGCGGAGCTCGTCTCCGCGTTACTCTCTCCTTCGCCGTCGTTACTGGCTGAAATTAAACGTAACGAACTGCTTCACTGCCTTGAATCCACGCGAAAAAGCCTCTCGAAAGTAATCGGCACAAGCGGAGAAATTAGAATGACGCAACTTCTCAAACGACGCCCAAAAGATACAACGTTTAAAAACGGTTGCATGCCAAGCACACGATTTCCCACAATTGTCTACAATCACATCCTATAAATCGTTTCGTAAGAAAGCGGTGTAATCGGACCGGTATAATACGATAAAATCGCAGATCCTTAATGAACGGAAGATCGTGTCACCTAGTAGCGACAGCCCTCGCAATTGTTACAACCTAGTTACACTTACTTAACAATTATCATTTAATTATTCGTACGTCTAAGGTAATCAGGTTCTTTCACGCGTATCTATTTAACGTATATGTAATTTGATTATTTATGTGTTTGCGGTATTTCAACGTGTGTTTGATATTAAGCTAGCTGATATTACATTCCCTTGCTTGCTTGCTTGCGTTGCTTAGGCGAACTTCGTACATCCTCCGAAGTGATTTAGGTGCCTCGAAGTCGCTCGTTTTACAGGCTGCGCTTGAAATATCGATATCTACTCGAAATCGGGATGAGTGTTCCAAAAGATCGCGAAGCACCGTTAAAGTGAGTGAATCAAACACGTGGCTTGGTTAATGGGTATCGGGAAATAACAGTCCCGTACTGCTCCGTCTTGTGGACACGTCTTCGTAAAGAGATGAAAATATATTTGCACAGTACGCGATTGTACCATAAATTTCCGAGAAAATATATATATCGGTTTCAAAGAGAGTTACGCTTAAGGGAAAATGCGAAACGTCTTTACTTTAAATCATTTACACAAGCGCGTTTTCATTTCCTCTTATCTTTATATAAATTCTTTTTAGTTTAATAACAGTACGTAAATGTAAATAATGTTTAATATTTATAACTTTTAATAATTCTCTCATCTTTAAATCATTTAAATAGTTTGGTTTTTTTTTATTATGCGTTGTACTTTTATTTCCAAACGAAGAAAGTCGATGGTATATATTTTGCGAAAACTTGTCCTTTAAACTAACCCTATATTTTATAACAGTAATAAAAGTAACGCGATAGAGTTATTAACGAAATGATTCGTTCTGCTAGTCGATGCCGCTACGATCGCCAAGATGAGACATGCGAACATCGCGCAAAGTATTCATGCGAGACATTGTGAGGAAATCTCATTGATTTCCACAATTTATATAATCTCCGTTTATAATTGCAACGGTTAGCTTATCGAGCTCTCTACTCAAATGGCTGGTTTGCGAGCAGCGATCGACGATAAAAGCAGAATACAACGGAGAAGAGTCTCGATTAAATATATCAAATATATGTCAAAAGGAAGACTCACGTTCCTTTACTTCTGGAGGGCAACGTTAAAACGTACAGGGTGTCTTAAGGAATATAATGAAAATATACGCGTACTCTCCTTTGCACTCGAGATTTGCATATACAATGAAAATTTCTATTTTCAACACAAGCGTGTATTTCCAAGACATCCTGTACGTAGATAATTAACGGCAGGTTTGCGAGCGGCCAAGAACATTCGTTAGTTCCTGAGCTTCCAGTTCGCAAAACAATTTGTTAGAGAATATATAACTTGTATATGCATATGTGTACATATATATATATATATAGTAATATAATACAATGAAACGTGGGTAGGGTGTCTGAAGCATCTTGCACTCTTTCTGTACGAGATCATGCGATAAATAGTATATTATTCATTATTGGAAATTCCATTAAATTGCACAGTCACTTAATTATTAAATACTTGGGTAAATAAGTGCCGTAGATAAAAAGAATCTGCCTAATTATAAAAATTAATCAATCAAAGAAAAAATTTAATTACTCTTTTCCCTTTTTCAAATTATTTTAATTTATTTTTTAATTTATTATAATTTGTTTATTCACGATAACTGCGGCAGAAAAAAAGCGCACGACTTTCGATACACCCTATAAAAAATGTTAATACAATGCAGTGCAATGCAATGCATCGCAACGCAATGTCATATGATTCGTATTACGCTGCACAGCAGGAATTTGGCGTAAAGTGTAATCTATAAAAATATCTCTCCTCTGGAGCAAATGATAGTATAATAACAAATATCTCGAGGTTCTCCGAGAAATCGATTCTCGCGTCGAACAGAAATGTAATAATCACAGAGGGGAGGGAGGGAGGGGAGAAAATTCTTCACTTCGAGCAAAGAACGTTGAACTCCTGACTCTTTGAGGGATGATATATAGGAACAATTTGTGTATCACGTAACAATAACTATCAGATTTATGTAACTGGTGATACAATATGGATATTATTATCAGTTTCTTTATCGATAAATGCGATTAAAATGACGAAGATTGTAATATAACAATCGTCTGTCTGTCATAAATGTACCAAATGCTCATTGACTTTTGCCCCTCAAATAGTTAGGATAGTTATCAGTTATCATTTTTAATGAATATAAAGTGCGTTCAATATAATGCAAATGTAAAAAGCCTTACGCTGCGTTTTGACCGTACAGACACGATACTTGCATTTTTTTTGCGATAACATTTTCTTCTATAATCGTGTCGTCAGACGACCCATTCTTTTTATGCATATGGTGTAGAAACTCACTGCATGCTTACGTCAAACAATTCTTTTGTACTTACACTTTCGTGCGTCGCACTGTCACCGATACTACAAAAAAAATTAGGCAAAATCACATGGTGTGCACGCGTTACAAAATTTCTCACAAAATTCGGTATAAGCAAATTCATATTTTCAGATCCTTAAAATTGTTTCGGAAACCTTGACACTTTGAAAGCAATTACCACGTATCGGAATTTTTGATTCCCAAGAATAACTTTAGTCGTATAAAAAAAAATAGATTTTTAATATGCGTTTAATCCGAGTATCACATTTGTTCGTGATTAGCAGAGTTCCGTGACAAAAATTTTAAAGTGAGATTTGATGAAAGAAAAGTATAGGTTTCATAAAAAGGATTTTTTACTATAAAATTTCATTTAAAAAAAAGTTTGAATTACCAGAATTGTGAAGTTATCTTTAAAGATCAAAGCAACTCCAATCTATGGTCCTTACATTGCAATTAATAACTGCTACTATTGGCCGTATTTATTCCGCGATAACTTAAATTTTTTTCCTGCCAATTGCACATAACAAACGCGCGGGTATCGTCATTCATATGATACGGTTAGCAATAATTTCCTTTAAAAGGGGGAGATGCGAACGGATGGTAGGATATCTAAGTGGGTGATGTTGCGACGAACAAATAGCGACACGTGCCGTTGACATGCAGTGGCTTATCTCATTGTCGGCGTTGTATAGGTATATAATTTCAAGATACTTAATGTCTGGAACGGACCTGCGTATATCTGTTTCTTCGGTAGTTCTTACCGAGGTTAAACCATTAGAGAGATATTGTCGTTCGGACGTTATACATTGCTATTTGTGACGTATTATCAAGCTGACGCTTTACTTTCTCCCTTATCTATCAGCGTGTCGCCGTTCGCCGTGCTGATTCGCTCAGGTGCCTGAGCTTTCCAGGTCGCGGTGTTTCGAGTCGCCGGTGGTTTTGGTACCTCGCATTACGCATCGAACACGAGAGGACGAACGTTCGTTACGAGCGTCGGCGAATAGCGTAATCGATCATCTCGAACATCGATAGATCGAAAAGCATAATCAACGGTAGCGTTTACTGCGAAACGGTGCTATCCCAATGAAAAAAAAGACACTGCGCGGTGGGACATCTCGCTTCGAGATATGTAAGCTTTAAGAAAATATATTATTGTCAAAAACACGACTATCTCTTCGCTTGTATATTTCGCGTGTTGAAGCGCCTCTGTCTATGAACGTCGGTTACATAAGCACGTCTTTCCTTTCTTTCTCTTTCTTTCTCGCTTGGTACGGTTCATAAACTATGATGCACCATCGAGAAAAGACTGCCATAAGTTTAATAGACCAAGCGATCGGAAATAGCGTTATAATTTACTGAACTGATTAAAAAATAAGTATTAATTAAGAATTACGAAAGTAAAGCATAGAAGTTGAATTTTCATTGCCTCCAACTTATTAAAACTTTTTTTACAACTTAATTTAATGCATTTAAGTCCAAAAAATGAGTATTTTCATCACGTTATGGCAGTATTCTATCGGAGACGCGACGTGAACAATTTATCCTGAAAATAATGTAAGTCAAATTCTGAAGATTTAAAGACATCAGGTACATTACGTCGACTTAGGTCATTATTCGTCAAGCGTACATCTCTCATGAATTGATCATGCTTCAAAATTTGATGTAGATCATCTTCACAGTAAAACCGCTCACGTGTCTGGTTGTTCGAGAAATCAACGGCTCTATCAAAGATCACAGCTTTCGACTGCGAAAGTAATATACGTTTGCGTTAATCATACGTCACGCGTCATATGGTACAGGTAATCGTATCTATCAAATCATCAAGGTCCCTCGTATTCTCGACAACTTGAACTCCCATCGCTCTTGTGGCATTCTTTCGAAAACGAACGTGCATTCGCACCTTGGTAACATGGTAGGCTCGCCGTCAAATGTAACGTAATCGTCGATCGATCAGATCTCAGAGCAACAGAATTTATTGTCTGCCTCTATGTACCCGCAATCACCGTTTCGTCCGACGAGCGCTCCAGGCCGCAATTGCCTTTCATGTTTCGCTGGTATTCGGAAAGAAAAGTGATCGAGTTGCCCGGATCTCGAAACACGCGCGTTTCACCCGGAGTCTCTTCACTTCGGAAAAAAAATCATTTATCCTTTCTTTCTTTCTTTCTCTCATTTTATCTTTTAGCAGTTTTAGCGCACGTGCGTACAGTCAATCGGCATAAAATTCTAAAATAATTTTACGATATTAAAGTTTTTAAATAGCTTGCACAGTTTGAACAAATCTAAATAAAAAAAAAACAAACAAAAAATGCGAAATGCATTAATATGCGAGGCAAGAAAACGTGTACGTTTAAATGAAAAAAAGAATATTTCAATTGTATGCCTGAACTATTCCTTATTTATATTTATATTCTGCGATAACAATTTGTTTGCATAATTAATCAATGTTATTTAATAATAACGGTAGTATTTGGATATAAGTAGAAATTTGAAATAATCATTCTGATATTTTTTCTTAAAAAATTGTTACCTTAAATTTTCATTTAGTGGTATTTCGTACTTTTATTCTTGTAAAAACCGATAAGAGAAATTGTAATCATATGGAAAAATCCCACTATAGCTTATCTTACTTCATCAGTTTAAATGCCTTTTAGCTAATAATATGATACGATACGGTCATCAATTTGTAAATGGTTTTTGTCGAAAATCTAATCTTTTATAAGGATTCACAAATGATCGGTAGGTTTAAGCCGATTAATACGCAAAAGAATCATAATATACAAATATGAACGAATAATAAAGATTCAATAAAACAATGGAACATCACGCGCACAAAATGGAATAGAATTACTCCAATTGATAGTACGCGACAGATGCGCTCGCGCGTTATTATCACTTCAATTCTCTCGTCTCTCTCGCGCTACCAATCGCGCGTTTTCAATTTTCCGTTTCGTGCCGGGGCGGACTACGCGCGCGTGCATGCGTGCGTGCATGCGTGCGTGCGTGTGGGCGTGTATGCGTGTGGAACGCGGGCGGCGGAGAGGACATATCATATACATACAATGTATTAAATATATGTATATATATGACTATCTACAATGTATTTCACGTATGTTTCTTTTCTTTCTCGTGGTAGCAACATCATCATATGTATAGTATATAATAATTCACGTGTTACAGCTCCGCCGTTTATATTTGCGACCGCCTTTTTCTTTATCTGTCACTATGAATCGCTAGGTACTACCTATGGGTCTATTTCGCGTGCTAACGCGCAGGGTTTTTTTTTATATAACACGTCTAAAGGTACATACATACATACCACATAATCCGCACGTAGCTTATACGCTCCTGAATCCGACGATGCGGCGAATAACACTTGATTGTGCGACAGCGGAAACATGTCGTGCCACATTTTTCATCTTCTGAGAGATCGCAACGTACAACCCCTCCGTGTTTACGAACGAAGGGGTGCTCGCGTTAATCGCCCTGGTTGAATTGTTCTCGCGTAAGAACTGTCCTTTTTCTTTTTATCTTTCCTAAAAGCCACTGCCACATACCTAATGACCATAGGCATCTGTTAATTATCACAATGGGCAACTATAGTCATTGGGTATGTAACGAGGGATTGTCAATGGTCGCAGCATTGCTTCCGTCCAAGACTCCACCAACGAACCCGCGCATGAACAATCCCGTTTAGGTCGTTAGATTATTCTTTCGGTAACTAAAGAATGAACACCATACGAACGTCTTTTCAAATCTCGTACGCTTAGAGTAGCAAACGCTCTGCTTGAATTGTTCCCATAGGAATAACGCGATAACTTGAATGTTTTAGACTGTCGGCTTTCGAAGCACCTTTTCAACCAGGGCAGTCGTCCACTCAATGGTGATCGATTACGGAAACGCGGCACCACGATTATCGGTCAATTCACGCTACGTGCGAAAGCGCTAGGGTCGATCACTCTTCAGCGTGTCGTCGGCATGCCCGCTCTAAAGTTACTAACAATCGAGGAGGTGATGGCGATGAGAGGGCGACGGCAAGGACGGGAGACGTGTGTACTTGTGTGTCACTACGTTTGCGCGCGTTCTGCGTGTATTACAAGCGGTAAAAACACTCGAAGTACGGTACCTTTCGTACGCGTCGCGTTTTAAGGGAACAAGCGACGCAAAAGGAATATCGTATAATAATAATATAATAACATATGTATATATGTATATATATATTACGTAAACATATCGTGTATACTGTTATATATTTCAGGACTTGCTCGCGGGGGACGCTTAAAAGGGCGTGGAAAGCTAGGTAACTTCTAAATTCTCCGCTCCGTAAAATTACCGAAGGGGAGATAAATATTAAGGGTACGTAAAAGTCTAAACGAAGCTCGGTTGATTGTTCCGGGTCGCGCCTCCCTCCCCCATCGTTTGGACATACTCTCTTTATTTTACCGTACGTTACGTTACCGTTATACCTAAAAATTTCAAGTACTCGTCTAAGATTAGTCCGAAGGAGCGCGAGGTGTATCTGTGTATATAATGCGTGTACGTATGTGCAAAAAATTCGCGGAAGAAAGTCTCTCCTCTCAGTTTTCCGGCCGTAAGGCCGAAGCTTTACCATTCGGCGGCGAAGCCGCGCGTCCCGCTCGAAGTCAAAGACTTCCGATGCCTCCCTAATTCTCTACCTGCGCTACTTACGCGCGAAACCTTCGACACATCGCTCATAAAGCCTTAACTATATAGAGTAAAATTGGTATGTTCGTGCGATCGAAATCGCGTGATTCGCTTCCGCGATCTCACTGTTGTTGTACATGCCGCGGTCGATCGGTCGTCGATGAACTCTTGATTTTTCCGTCGACGGTCTTGAATGCGGTAGTTTCACGGGGCATGAAACGACTTCTCGTTACGATCCTACGAAGTCGAGGAACTTGGATAGCGGATCCATTTTATTTCTTCTCCATCGAGAGTCCTCTGTTACTTCAGGTATCTCCGAACTAATTTTTCGACAATAGGATCGACACAAAATCTGAAACACAATTGGTTCTGATTAGCATAATTAAGTGTACAATTTAATAATTTGTGATAATAACTATATACATATGTTATATTTCTTAAACCCGAATATCAGGTTTATATTAAGAAATATAATAAAATCTAATAAATATAATAAAATTCACGGGCACCTATTACGCACGTAATTATTAATTGCAAAGCTCGCGATAAACATTCGCCGTAGATTTCATATTAGGTCTAAACGTAGGTCTAAACATAGGTCTAAACATAGGAAGGAAAACACGTTACCTTCGTAGTTGACCATTCCGTCGCCATCTAAATCCGCCTCCTTAATCATATCGTCGACCTCCTCTTCAGATAGCTTCTCACCGAGATTCGTCATTACGTGTCGCAGCTCCTTCGAGGATATTAAGCCGTCGTTGTTCTTATCGAACACTCTGAAAGGGAAACGAGTAAAGTGCTAAATTGCCAGGCTTATCTACGTCTTAAAAACACTATTGTCCCCGGGCGAAAGTTGCCTCGGGGCGTTCTTTCAATGCAATTGTCCCATGGGCAATTAGGTACTCGGAGTTCTTATACAGCGAAGAACTTATTACCGGAACGCCTCGCGAAGTTCGTCCTCCCCGTCGGCGTTCTTCATCTTCTTCGACATCATCTGCAGGAACTCGTTAAACTCGATGGTACCGTTTCCATCTTGATCCACTTCATTCACCATATCGCGCAGTTCCGTCTCTGAAAGAGACGTATTGCCGCTCGCTTTATACATTGCTGTTCCGGATACTCGCAAGATACATCCCGGATGCATTCGTCATTCGCGAAGAGCAAATTACTCACCCGATGGTCTTTGACCGAGAGACCGCATAACGACTCCTAATTCCGCCATCGTAATCGTGCCATCTTCGTCCTTGTCGAAGAGCATGAATGCCTCTTTGAATTCTGAAATAACAGAGTTTCTCGTCGTTATCGTGCCGATCATTACCGTACTCGAGACAAATAGCTATTGTTCGATGCACTTGAAACGATTTCTCGAGTGTCTTATTATGCACTGATTAATTGTTAATTGCAAAGCTCGATGGAAACGTGTACTGTACACGTGCACACAGTGTTTTGTTTTACTTTTATTTGTTATATTGATAGTTTCTATTGATTAACCCCACTCTAGACTAATCTATTATTCGATAGAATTCTATAATTTATATGCCACGTGCATTTAAATGTATGTATTTTAATATATATTTTTTATATCTCTCTCTGTGTATTCTGATTTTTCAAATGTTTTGTATAACAGGTCACGTAAAGTTGTAAGTAGAATTCTGTTCTGAATTGTAATACAAGTTACAGTTCGTCTAAAGTGGGCTTTACGTATTTGAATCGCTAATTTTTAACTTTTAAGTTGGTGTAACTTGTTTTACATACGACTTTTTACGCAAGAAATTTCTTAATATCTTAATTATTTGATAATTAAAAAAAATTATATATCCGCTATATATATATATGTATATAGCTATTAATTGATATCCACGAAGGTTTCCTTTTCTATCTCGCTTCTGTCCAGTATTATTATGAAGGACATAACGATGATGAACGAATGAAGGACATAAAGATATAACTAGAAGGCTACAAATATCGCAGCAAGTTGGATCGTGAGTTTAATATAATCAATATCATCGCGTGTCAACGACGATGTCATTAGAAATAATGAGCCATCCGCGTATTAAGTTACGCGTCAATTATTTATGTTTGGCGAGTTTATTCGCTTAGATCATCTAGTAAAACAGCTTTTATTCGGTATCTTTTGAATCTACCATGTTCTGTCTTTTAAATTATTTCTAACACTCTTACTTTAACTGACTCAGCATCGAGATATTATAGGTAAACAGGAAAAACTGCTGCCAACTGGCACGCACATATGCCACATAACAATCAATTTTATGTCTTCCATGCATGTCTAACGACGCTATTCAAAATGTCACTCTTACATGAACAAAATGAATAAGATAACACAATAATTTGTACAAATAAAAAAGACATTAATTACTAAAAATATTATTAATAATACAAAGTATTTTATCGTATAACATAAAATATTAGAAGTAAATTTCAGAAATGTTACGAATTTTTAATTAGGTTATGAAAATTAATTATTGCTGATTTATTAATTATTATTAATCTATCTTATAAATTACTGAGTTATCTACAATCGTCAACTCACCTGCTACCTGATCTTCTGTGAGTCCATATTCGGACTGAAACAGAGAAAAGGACAAATGCCCTATCATTTCATATGCGTAACGCAATTTTGTCTTGCATCTATGAATCATGTTTTTATGTTACATAATGAATGTATGTAAGTACTAAGCGGTGTCTAAAGATATTGCCTCATTATGGGCGAACGACCTTGCTCTAACTATTACTCTCCTATGATCTGTTCTCGTATGATACAGAAGATACTAAAGAAATTTTGGCGAGATGCCCGACGCTAGAAACTCCGACGCGAAGGGAGGTCGTGAAATGAATTATTAATAATAACGTGTCGCAACGTGATAGCGAGTCTCGCGCGACAAAACGACGACGCAACTGACTGCTCGAATGCATTTTATTTGCGTTCACGTTTGCTCCGAATAAAAATTTCCTTTTTAATTTCCCACACGTCTCGCGCGCACACGTGTTTCAGGCTGTTGCCAGAAATTTGTATTTTTACTTACACTCAACTGTCTAATTTGACCGTCTATCGTGCTGGTCAATCTACGCAGCTGACCATACGCGTGCGTGTATTTCTTCTCTGTATCTGTCATGATCGAGTGTCACACCGAGGAACGCGTGCCGGAAGTGTCCATTAACGAGATTATACAAAACGTTAGCTGCCGGATTCCACGACTACATTTGTCTCGTCGCAATTACCATCGTGTCGCCGTCGAGACCGACATTTCGATCCCATTGCAATCGCGTCATACGCGACATTTCCACCGATGCATAAAGAAAAAGGAGAAAGAAACGTAAACTGCACTTTTATCGTGATCTCCCGGGATAGAGATATATTCGACGCGCATATATTCGCGACGGATCCGTTGCTCGAAAGCTGCTCTGAATCGAACTAATATTTATCGACTACGAGCTATCTCAAGGTCGTTGCTGGTACCGAAAAAGAGATATGGATAGAGAGGTACGACATATCCGAAAGACGCTCAGACTTCTCGTCGATCACGATTACTTTCCGTTTATTCAGACGGATAAAACGGAGGAGATGATGTTTGAACCGAGAAGTCGACAGATCTCGTCGTCGTTTTTTTTTTCGCGGTAAAATGAAATGTCGAAGATGACGATCAAGGCGACCGTGGGCACGATATTCCGGCAATCACATGGGCGACACTATTCGAGGATGTGATAGCTCGCGGATGAGTAAAAATAGCCGACGTGTGGCATAGAGAAATACGCGGCGCCTCGCAATTCGATGAAGTCGGATGAAAAGTTGAGAGAACGACTCGTTTCTCTTTCTTGTCACTTCCCTCTTCAACTTCCGCGGTCGCACACGCACCGTTACTTCACGCACGCCTCGAAGACGAGAAAAACGCACTTGCCGGCGCGACTTCCGAACATCCGGTACCGAGCGCGATGAGCGCAGATGTCCGCACGATGACAAAGGCGTGTGAGTTTGGAACTTTGGCAACCTTAGTCTGTTTTTAACTACCAGGTCCCCTCTTCGGTTAGACGCTTAGGTGACTACTCCCTTCCCCGCTTCTGACGTTTCATGAACAGATATTTTGCTCATTATATCATTTTGCGCGTTAACGAGTATAAGGATAAACTTCCGGTAATCATATCGTCTTTCATAAAAATACTTTTAATGATTTTAAGTGCATTTTTCTCGCATTTTGAAAGACCAATTCGTATTCTTGGCGTTTATCTATGTATCCAGGCATTCCGACATAATAAACCGATCTAGTATAATTAACGGTAGCATTAATACCATAATGTTAATAGCGTAATATACGAGATAATATATTAATAAAGTAGAATAATAATATTGACAAAGAGAAAAATACAACGCTGTTTAAATATATTATATATTTAATTTTCTCATCGATAAAAATTTATTCGCTTGAAATCACTTTGAATATTTTCATTGAAGAATTTATATCAATAAAGCGGGAATAATTTTAACGAATATAAATTAAACCTCTTGTATGAGAATTCATTTTTTACCTTCCGATAAAAATTATACTTGATATAATTGGTTAAAAATAGTAATTAAATAATATGTGATAAGAGTATGAAAAAAAGTTTTTCAATAAACGGATATTTCTACGGTTATACGTGATAAGAGATTATGCGAAACAATTATAAACAAAGTGGACATATAAAATAGTAGTCGTAATAATAATACAAGTTTATAATCAATACAGAATACTTATATGCTAGAGTTGCACACATCATGCACACGCAATTTGCATGAAGATCAAATATTAGATCTATTTGAAGTTGTCAACAGACTTATCGAAATCCCAAAATAGAGCAACACGATCGAGGAGCTGTCGTTAATTATGCCAATCTAATTAAATGACAGCACGGCGTTATTTTCCTTCGGCGTATCTTGACAACGTACGCGGCGTACATTAGCCGAACATGAGGAACTTATCGATCGCTTATCGCGTATTCAACTGGGTCAGATCATGCCATATTTATTGCCGATGTGCACGCATTACGCGAAGCGCACGCTAAGTTGACAAAGGCGACTCGTGACGCGATTCGATCTGTCGCCGATAACTTCGCTCTCTCGCTTCTACGAACAGAAATAATTAGGTGGCCTACTCATGCAAATCGTCTGGGTAGATCGTGCTAACGATTTTAACGGCATGGGCAGGCTGAATAATTGATCGAAATTAACTATTCGCGCACGGCATAATGGTACTCAGCCTACTTTAACGTTCACCAAGCTATCCGAAAGACATTAAACTCAATTCTTATCAAATCGGAGGTAATCTTTAAGAAATATATCTCATTTGTTAAGCGTGAAATAATTGAAGTTTGATGATATGGATAATCAAGCTACATGCTAAAATTTTGAAAACGTATAATGTGATTTGAGAAAGAATAAAATTTTTGTTATTCAATCACATAAGTTTATTTTACGAAAAAATCTTTTATTTCTGATTGCTTGTCAAAAAATATCAATATTTTATTCAAGATAGAATTTAAAGCGGTTAAAGAATCCGTCATCGAAATGAAGATCGGGATTTTGTGAAATAATCTTATATAGTTATTTATGAAAATATATTTACGCCATATTAATGATGTCTTTACACTAGGACAAAATAAAACTATCGAAAGAAATTCGCGTGGATGTGGATGTCAAAGTGGATAGCAATTTCAGGCGAGACGTCTCGATCTTGAATGTGTGAGATGAAATTTGTGACATATTACACTACTCACCAAGTTAATAGTAACGATGAGATCATATTGCTGCCGTTGTCCCTTCTTCTTGTTTTTGCCGGTTTTGACGGAGGCCGCCTTGGGTGTCACTTTCACTTGGCCTTTCTGGGCTGTCGGTTTTTGGGTCGGTTTCGCCGCGCCCTTAGCACCCGGCGCGACCTTCTGACCAGCCGTCGGCGCTTTCTGACCGGAAGCACCTTTTTGGTTTACATGACCCACGCCATCCGCCGGTTTGTTGCGTGCCTGTAGTCCAAGAGACAGAATATCCGTTAATTGTTAGGTATGAGGGATTTTATTGGAGGTAATCAAGTCAGACGGATGTGTTGTAGGTTGGAGTATACATATATTATTATCGGAATAATTAAAGCACGATGTCGAAGTTTTCTTCTTTTTGTATTTTTTCCTGTTTGCTACGTTTATAAATTTTGCAAGTAGATTGACGAATTGATAACTAGTATTTATAGTAAGTTCTCTTCTTTATTATAGACTTTTGAAAGTTACCATGAAAGTTATAACTGTATGTTTCAGTATGTAACTTCCATATCTTTTAAATATTTCTAAAGCGCATTGCAATATCGAATTACCAAGATATAATATCTAAATCTCGCTATATTGTATTTTACGTTTATCGTATTTTATGTTTATTGCCGTTATGGTTAATGCCATCGTTTCAGCTTGCCTGTAATCGTCGCGTTGACTCGCTGTATCAAAACCGATTCAATATTTTTGCGAGAGTTATTTTATGTCGGCCCGTTTATATCTTGTGGGCGGAAATTTATATACTACCCGAAAAGTGAGAATAAATTCCGCGAATAGAACAGCAAATCTGTGCGACAGGGAGTACGTTGACTTTTTCGTCAATAACTTGGAAGAAAATAATTCGTTTCGGGATTGAATCGTACGACGAATGTTTAGGACCTAAAAATAACCTCCCCAATTAATAATTGAACGAAGAGACTGGATGCTTCGCGTGGGCGAGAATGCCGACAAGATAATTATAGATTATCTCACTATCTAATGCGATCTTGACAGAGTCTACGACCTATGTGATGTACCCGGATTGCATTGCGAAAGTGTCACGTAATTCATGATTTCTCAAGCTTACGACAATATACTACGGAATTTCTACTTTTATGTTCTAGGTACTGAGACAGTCCTCGATACTTACACTTCATATAGGTATTTGTCGATTATCCATAGACGGCTCCCAATTTCAAATAATTTCAACATATTAGAAAATATAAATTCATGCTTTGAAAATTTTTTTTTCTTCTATATATTAAAAATTCTTGGAATTAAATATCATAACGTGTTGAATTAAATACTAAATTTATTGTCATAGTGAAAATTTCTACTAGAAAAAGGCATTTTCTGCATCATAAATTAATTCTAGATTTAAGTAACTATTCTAAATTTATGTCTATGCTATATAACAACGTAAATATAAAAATAACTACATAATATCACGATGAATCGAGTTAGAACTAATAATAGCATTCCTTATGAATGAAACAGTGATCTAATGTAGCACTAATGTAGCGACCTATAGCGACCGTGAAGCAAAGTATATTCTTGAAAAAGCGGATTAAAGTCTTCAAAAATAAAATAAAATAAATTGCGTGCGGAATGTTTCATTCCAATGTATTAATAATTTGTGCTAAATTTTTAGTTTTATTAAGATCATTTTAATTGACGTACTGAGCGATATTCTGTACCTTATTAATAAACAAAGCCCCGAGCCAAGATTAGGTTTATATTTAACTTTCTTATACTTGAGTTTATTTTAACTTATCAATTCTCAAAGTCACATTTCCCTCCCGAAATGCACCGAAAATGTTCTCCGAATACTCGTATGAGCTATCTTACATTTTTTATAACAATTTTTTGTGTAAAAAATGTCAGTTTACCTTTTCTCAATTTTATCCTATATCAATACAGAGTATTACAGCAATTAGCGCACGCTGCAATTTTCATTTTAATCATACAAGTGTTAACACAGTACACAGAATGTCGCTACAGAGCCCTCCCTCCTCCGTCCCCTTACTCTGATAACAACCTGTAATAACCAGGGTCGCGGTTGTCGCGAGAGATTCGTACGAAAACATGGAAAATGGTCGGCACATCGATCGGTCCGGGCATACGTTGAGCGCGATCGTTCGTTGCGCATGCGACACCACGAACGGATCGATCGCGCGGCTGTGTATCAAATGTGTATCAAAACAAATGCGGGAGCGCATCGTTTGATAGGACACCCGTATGTTTATCGCACGCAGCCTGGGATCGAGAGAACCGTATATCGAGGAACATTGTTAATGCGAATCGCGCTACGCGATTGTGGGACTCGTGTGCACGGCCGTCACGAGACGGCCCCCGTTCAGAGCTGCTTGTGTTCGCGTACATTGTAATTCTCGTGGTAGCACCTTTCTTGACTATCCGCCCATTTCCACCGAGGCGCAAGCGCGCGTTTCGGAAAATTAAACTGCAACTCGGTCAGATCTGGAGGTATCAATGCACGGCCTTGCACGACTCCAGTATATTTCATATGAGTTTCTGTTCCGACAAAATGAATACGGCGTTCGCTAGGTCGTTTGTTGAAACTGAAATTACACTGGGATCATCAGGTTTCTATAAAATTTCTAAATATAGATGTTTTTATAACTGTATAAGCAGACAAGTAACATCAGTAACACCTATATTTTATTTTTGTATTAACGCAAGTTTTCTATTAGGAACCATTTACCTATCATGGAAGTTATGTCATTGTATGTCTTGATTGTATATAACTCTTTTTTTTAAACGTTTCCTAAAATATGATACGATCGTATCGTCAAGATAATAGATTGTATCGCCATCGAAATCTCTACATATTTTTATTATTGTCATGGTTAATACTATCCTCTCAAATTATTTATAATCGTCGCGTTGATCCGCTGTCGTTTGCCTAATTGATATGCGGTAGATATCCAATGCTGGATTGACAATTCTGAAAACAGGGTTAAGACCAGCGTCTTGAAACTTGTTAATCTCCTTTCACTACAAGTTGTGCATATCTCGTAATTCCCGTGCAACCACACGATGCTCCCGACGTATACATGCATTTATCTTCTTAATCGAAAACGCCATCAAGAAAGGCCAGTATACTTGTTACAACTTGCGTCAAGTGGCAGTCGATCCTCGCTGGAGTTCAAGACTACTCGATGTCTCTCGTATCCGTTGCCGTGGTGTTTGCAAAGCTCGTTTTTTCGCTATTGCAGAGGCAAGAGCTCGCCGTAGGTAGCCTCGCTCCCGGGAGGAAAATTAATAACGATCGCTAATGGGCGCTCACGAAAGTTCGTCGGCGCGGCGCGGGCGGGCGGGGTGTAGAGGCGGATGACTTACTTTCATCCGGTCGATTAGATCGGATGGCGCGTGCATCGTGTCCATTTATCGTCTGTATGCCAGTGCATAGTGTGTCATAGTAACACAGTTATGTATGTATGTACGTTGAGCAGCGACCGCGGAAATGCGGATTTAGGTCGCTAACTGCGGGCGTTTTACATTACGGAATAGTGCGACTAAAGGGGCCGCTGATTAGCCCTTAGGGTCAATCGATTTTACGATTCCCAAATGGAATTTCAATACTCATTATTTACCGTCTACGTCGTCCCGCGACGTATGTAGATCGAAAAACAGAAAAAAAAAACAGAAAACGATATTAAATGTCAGACATGTGGCGTTGAATAAGCCGAGAGAATAATTCCGTACAATTATATAAAATATACTAACCACATTGTTAAGAATAAAAAAAGAATAATTAATAACGCTGGTATATATATATATATATATATATATATATATATATATACCAGCGTTATTAATTATTCTTTTTTTATTCTTAACAATGTGGTATATATATATATATATATATATATATATATATATATATATAAGCTTATGTAAGCGATAAATCTCATTTGCATATTAGAGAGAAAATATGAAAGCATAAAGCGTAAGAACTATTCCATGCCTTAGTTATGTTTTGCATGTTCAGTTTACATATATTGATAAGTTTCTGCTGACGTCAAACAACACTTTTATAATTAATTCATGTTTAATTTTTATACTTTGATGCATTTTGGGAAAATGATCTCTTACTCGAATATTATTAATATATCAGTAGGCACACCGCCTGTGGTGTGTTGATGCTCTTTGATAAAATAACAATTAGTTTGGATTTTCATCAAACTCCTCATCAATTAACGCTTTGCGTATTGATATCCTCACTATTCATCATTGGTATCCATTTATAAATATCAATTTAAACGTCAATCAGAATACTACAGAATTTGTCGAAACAGATTGGCACGGTGAGAAGTTTTTAACAAGTATTTACAAACCCATTTATCACCGGACTTGTTTCCGTCATCTTGATATCACTGTCCAATTAGATAAAATCTCGAGTGCTCTTATATGTACATCGACGAGCTTTGTAGCATTGTTGTAAGGTTGAAAAATGAGTTCCTCAAACTTTTTTTCAAAGGCCACGAGACACTGTTAACTTTTTTCTAAAAAGAAACAAGAGTCGCGCAAAGTGAACTCGCGTGCCGCACGTTTTAGAGCTTTATCTTGATCGTTGCCTTTCTTAGGTAACGTTATGATATGCACGCTCTGTTTTCTTTCAGCTATGCAGCTATAGCTTTGTCTCGCTCCGTTGCATTATTTTCTTCTTTAAAAAAGTGATAATACCGCAGCTATGGGTGCAGAAAATGGTTCTTATGTTATCACGAGATATACACAGTTTATCTTGTCATATTTTGTAGCTGAATACATCCTCTTATATTATCAACATTATATATCACAGTACCTATTGCGAAGATACGCGATATTTTTGAAGGATGAACACGTAGTATTCGTATAATGCCGGGTTTCTATGTGAAATATGCTTTCTATTGTAAAATATTATTATCTGATTGCAAGTGTTATCGATCTATCGAATATGATCGTACCGATATAAATAAAAGAAGACTATTAAGAATAATTCTATCAAGAATAATTTATTATATAGTATATCGATCAAACGTTAACTCGATCTGTTAGTGACCTGGTTACTAGTTTCATGCGTGACAGTCTTAACGTGACCTTTTTTGTGACATTTACATGTATCAAGTAAAGCGCAGCTGCATCGTCACAAGAAATTAAATAATTATATATTAGTTTTTTTTTCAAGGAAAAGAAATCTGTTTTTTTAATAATTGACATTTAACTCGACTAGATTTTTTCGCACGCAGTTCCATCTATAAAAATAACATTCAATTACGATTAGTTCAATTATATATAAACATTGTTCAAAATATTAATAATATAATTAATAATAGTTAAACTTTTCAATCTCTCTGATTTGATTAAACAGTGATGAAAAACTCTATCGGTGATAAATATATTCTATATTAGCGACATATCGTCCAATCAAGATTCCGTCGATTAAAATGTCCTCTTTGGCTGCGTGACCGCATAGACGTGCATCGTAAGACGTTATTTCTCGTCTCGAATATTTCACCCACTCAAGTTTTGCTCGGAGTGTTTGCGAGCGAGACCCGGAAACCTCTTTCGAAGGATCAATAATTGGGGATGATTGCAGCTGCCCTTGAAACGCTATACTTTGCGAAACACTGGAGCATTATAAACCAAATAAAAATAACGGTGATTGCCGTTGCAAAAGTGCAGTATCGGGTACGGCTTTCATCAATTCCATTTATACAATATTCCCAGTCGTAGAGCTTCCGCATATTCAATAAGTCATGTTTTTCGCATACGACTATCTCATTTTAATTGTAAATTTTGAGGAATTTTTTGATAATAGCAATAGATAGATAATGGTTTGATAAAAATTAGCTGACATAAACTGCGTATTATGACGAATACACGCGTGATTATTACACAGCAAAATAAAATGGAATTTTTTTTTAGTTCTCTCTTAATATGCTCCAAGATATTCGAGAACAAATTTCCACCGAAACTGCGAACCTTTGTTGAAATTGCGAAGCCATTGATGGCCTAGATTTTCCAGATTGAATAATGTCTCCTGCGGTAAGATTTACGAGCACGAACCGCGATTTCAGGCCACGAGATGACTAATCGGAGAAGTATCGCAAGAACAAATTCGCTGCTCAATTTGTCATATGCAGAAACAATTCTGTAGAACCGGGGGAAAGCTCTTGTCCTTGAAGTGTGTCACTGCACTTCCCTTGCAAGGTCTAGAACCGGCTGATTAATAATTAAATCAAATAACGCAGCCGCTGCAGCGGCGAGCAGGGGCGTCGTGGTCAAAGGCATCGATCCCTATTCTCGATTCTAGACCATGCCCGACGTTAGCACGAGGTAATGCTCCACCACGCCGTCCCGATACTCCGTTCCGTGACGATCTCTTGTTTGTCCTCGTGACGAACGTGAACGATTAATCTTTGCTAAGCATTAAGGGTGCGCCAGATTTAGGAATCATTCGAGACGCCGCGAGAATGCGTACGCCTTTTAAATCCCTACTATAATTGCGATCGTTCTCGAGATGCCTATCTTTGAAATGAGATTTCAAAGGAGGCCCGATAGGCTGTACGTGATTATTTTTCAAACAACCTCAATCTACTTTTGTTTTTACTTTTATCTTCTTTTGACAGGACGCCCTGAACGAAATATTACAATTACATCATTACAATAGACAACGTCGGATTAGTAGAAACGCAATATATTAAACTACGTGACGGAGAATTCCATTGCTAAATCTCGCAGCGTTAACTTTTGAGGATTTCTTTTCTCTCGCTTACTTTTCTTTTGAAAAGCACTCTTTGGAGCCAGAAAGGCGACGTTAAAATGTGCGAGAAGCAGCGATTTAAAAAAGTTATTCGTCCGAGTGTTTTCTTTCCACGAACAGTTCTGTTGCATTTACTTGGACCTCTTCATTCATTTTTCAACAATTTAACGGCCTAATAAACACGTACCGTTAAATCCTTTTGCTGCACAGTCTCGCTTAAATCACATAATATTAATCCCAAAGAGATTTTCTTTATTCCTCGTTCGCTTTCTCATTTTACTTTTATAGTCTTTAGCGCTACAGAAGGAGAGAGGGAGGTAATTTATGTTTGAACTTACAAAAAGCAGTAACGATTTTTCCCGCGTGTTCATTCTTTCGAAAAACAGTCCTTGACCTACGGGTTGGATATACAAGGGTCCACGTAAAATTTCCCGCTCAACTCCAGTTAATGCATCAATCGTGACGACAATAGACGTAATCAAGTAAACGATCGCTTATTTATTTACCGATAATAACATTAATTCTGCATGCATATTGCTCGTATTAAGCTTCCTACACTCATTACACCCTGTTTCCTACCGCGTGTTACTACCGCGTAATATAATATTTTCAATTGAATAAATTATCTGTCCTCTAGTTATCCTCTTTTAAAGAACCATCCAAGTTCTACAATAATATCGTAAAAAAACTTTCAAGCTTATCATGGATAAAAAAATGCGAATAATGCTTTATTCAACATTATCCTCAATATTTCATTAGTTTTCATTCATTGAAAACACAAAAACTTATACAAGCATCGTATTTTCAAAATTGTTTACGGTAAAAATAAGCTCATATACGCTAGAGTCAACAGCTGTTCAATAAAATTATAAATATTGAATGAAGATATTTGTGACAAACGCGTATATCAAAGTATATTTTTCTTTTGCTCTTTCAAAATATATAAATATTAGTTCAGTTTGTCCTGAGAATTTTATTCTCAGCATTTATAGATAATCGATCCGCTCCAGTCAAGTGCCGATTAAATTCTTCCTTATGGTATATGCGCACTTTAGTTTTATCCAAAAAGCACATATCCGTTTACGAACATTGCGAAAAACGCGCTACGTAATCGTGCACAAAAAATGCCGCAATATTTTAGGGTTTTTTATTGGCAGAACTGGTGCGCACTCATTGCACATTAAAGCCGTTGTACACTGATTTAAAGTAAGATGCATATATTTTGACTGATAAAATATCCAGTATATATTTTGCCAAATAGTGCAGTAAAGAATATTGAGGATTTCGTGATTTAACCCGTTTATATTAAACATACACTTTATATACGTTAATTTGTGTACGACGGCTTTAATGTGCACTGAATGCGCACCAGTTCTGCCAATGAAAAACGCTATTAGAGTCACAGCATGCCAAGCGCGCGCGATAAAACGTTAGCGCAGGGGAAAGCACGGGATCAAAAGAGCGAGTTTGATCGGGATAAAAAGAGCGAGTAATTAAGAACGACGAAAGCACGGAAATGTGTCGAAAAAATGCGGTTTTAACGAGACCGAGTTGCATAAATGTCGAGATAAATGCACTCATTAGCGGGTCGCTTCTCGACATATTCGTGTCGACACGTTCACGTGCGCCGCACAAGAACATAGAGTTTCCCGACGCGAGTTCCTTTTTTTCTGTCTCTCTCTCTCTCTCTCTCTCTCTCTCTCTCTCTCTCTCTCTCTCTCTTTCTTTTTCCCCGCGAGGCATTTCTACTGTAATTGCGGTAGTCCACTATCCTGAGTCTCCCGTGATATACTTACTGTTCCGTTTTCCACGGAAACTTTGCGGAAAGAGGAAACGAGACGGGGCAAAAGTACAGGACATGCATTTCTACGCGCGATCTCATTTGTCTTCGGCGAAAATCCCGGAAGGAAATGCGGTGTATGATTGCGTACTTTATTATGTCCTCGTCTACTTTTATTTTGAACCGTTCAATTAAGAGTCGCGTCGCTGAACGACACAGCATGGTAACGAAATTATGGCCGAGCCGATTACGTTGCTATCGGAAACGTTATCGGAAATACACCGAGAAGTGTATATATCAGGCGTTCGTATAGAGGAGAATTGCAGGACCTGAATCGAAATTCGTGGAATACGCGACAACGCGATCTGTCACGTTTCGAATGTTGTTTATTGGCGCGAGAGAGAGTGAGCAGTGTTGTAACAGGTTGGCACTGCAAAGGGGATTACCGAAGGCTCGCGATGCCTCTTGTTGTAACTACATCGAATTGTGATGTCCATGAGCGACAAATCGTACAAATCGTTTCATTCGCCCTATACGTCCAAATAAGGATGCGAAAGAGGAATTCGTGCGATCTCGTTTTGATGTCACAATCCGATTATTGGCTACCATATGGACCAGATAATGGACCAGAAATCGTCAATGAAACAATTTGCAGACCAATGCCGAGCGTTTTAGCGAAATGCGCGTGCTCTACGCCTCTACGCATGAGCAATGGTATCTATGTTTCTAATAATGAGCAAGTAATAAATGATTGACTATATCTAGCTAATCAGCTAGTGACTAATCTCTCAACTAGATCTGGATTATTATCTTGGTATATACCTGGCTCAGGCTTCTAAAGCTACTTGTGCTGGCGCTGCGAGCCTGCAAACACAAGTACAGTATAGGTCACCAATTACCACGCCACTGTAGTTGGAAAAGTATAGATAAAGATATGGTATGACACTGACGACACTACGGATACGGTGTGTTGGTTAACGGTGCGGCGCACAAGTGTGATTCATATAAAAGGGATAGAAGTAATGCGTTTCGTAAATGTCAGATAGAACGGAACTCGCGCTCGGTATGTGAATAACGTGTGCTGTAAGGAAAGTCTTTGTACACCTATTGCGTGACAAAAATCTATTTCAAGCTAGAAAAATAACAAAGTTCAAACTGACATCTGTAACTGACATCGACGACTCTTTCGAATAATAACATCGAAATCGCTAGATACTACACTTGAAGTCGAAAAAGTGTACGGTTTGAAAAAAAATTGCGATTATATGAAAAATTAAAAATACATTCCGTAAACAACGTATGCATATGAGTAGGTACAGATAATAATTATGATGTACATGTATATTTACATATCGAAAATATACGTACAACGCATTAGCAGTGCCATTGAGAGTTATGACAGCGTAGCGTGAGTTATTAGCGTGAGCTATGTGATTATCTTATCGTAATCTTTTACGAGTGATCATTTGCATGTACAATTAGCATTTGTCAAGAACTTAATTTGATATTTAAGTTGCGACACATCAAATTGTTAACTCGCAAATTACGTGTATCAATTAATCAGACTATTTTTTTCTAACAAGCGGATTGTTAGCTCTCGTAATTTCGTAAACATATTTCATATACATTTTGTCTATTTCCAAATTGCATAAAAAATTATGAATAATAAATCTAATGTAATGAATGTCGCTAAATAGAAACGAGAAAACTTTACAGTGTATAACGACGCGACGCAACAATAATTCCCTACGGTTTTAAAATGGAACAACATTTACAGCTAATGCGTACGCTGTCCGAGTAAAAATATAATTACATTCGCGAGAAACATCACGCGATGTATATTTGATATATTTACTATTGGACAAAGCTTTTTCCAAAGTTACGCTCGACTTAATTGATGATCGCCTTCGTTCCCGTCTATTGTAAGGAAAAAAAGAGACTATCAAATGGGAAAGCTGTCACGTCAGCCAGTCGTGACGGGTTTACCGAGCGAAGTGCGACGCATTGATCGAGCCCCGCTTTTATGTTTCGACGGAACTGTTTCTTTTCTGACACACCCGGCATGACCGTTTACGTCGCGTGCTAAATCGAGACCGACTACTTGTTAACGTGGGATCTACTTTACGTTCTCTCCACAATAGTGCTATGCCATTTCGCCACGAACGAGAGAGAATTTGACTGAATACCGCAATATTTATCGCACTCGTTTAATGATTCTCCATTGTAAAAGAACTAAGGATTTGCTATTCTCATTTTTCTGGATATTAAACCATAAAATAAATACACAAATATCGAGGTCATAATAATTGTTGATTCGAATTATAAACAATCAAGTTTGGAATGGTACGATTATTGATATAGTCCGCGCATTTAAACCTATAATTTTGCTTCATTTGTTATTTGTTTTCGATTTTCATAGCCCTGGTGATATCGATTTTTAATTTTCAGCTTTTTTTTTTCTTTCTTATGTATGACCACTATATATATACACGCAATGATTAGTTTATATAATAATATATGATGAATCATGTATTATATGCAAATTTAAGTGAATGTACAAGAATAATAAGATGAAATGGTTTCTGCAAAATTAATATAAAATTGATACATAAGAATAGATACAATTAATATCACACATATTAGCATCTATTTAAAAAATTTTTTTTAAATAAATTACAATAAATTATATTATTATATGATTGCAAGACATTTTTTATTTTTTTTATTTATGCTTGTGACAATATATGCACACTAAACATAATTTGAATATTATTTTGTTGTGTCAATTTATAAGGACGGATCTTGCGTCAGAAGGATATAAATGTAGGCCTCAAATTTTATTTCAAAAATATTTGGGACGAGGAAGGAAAAGAAAATAAAATTAGTAAATATTTTTTTCCATTGTTTTATAGATAACAATCAATTATTTATATTTTTAAATATATGCATACATATATAGTACCTATATAAAAGTATATCTTTTATTCTTTTTCTTCTCTTCAATTTTTCGTCTATTCTCATTTCGAGATATGGATAGGTATTCGATATAAAAGAATTTGAGTAAAAACTTTAACAATTAATTATTGTGCGCATAAAATACAATTATTTATGACTAATTCCACTATTATTAATCTGCGTTATTAAGGCGCGATATGACAAACCTTAGGTGCAAATAAACATTATGTTGTACATACAATGGCAGAGCATAAATATAACTGGACTCTGTCATTGCAATAAAAAAAGTTTTAAAATAATTTTAACAATTTTATTAGTATAATTTGGGTTTGAGGACTAAACTTAATTTAAAATATTCTAAAATTTTCGTGTTAGGTTATTACGGCTTAAACTCTAAGAAGATTACTTGGGATTTAATTAATCCCATCTTAATAATCGTGCTACGTTATTTTTGTGCTAAGTAAATTTTTATTTTAGTAATGCCGGTTTAATGATTAAAATAGAAATTAGATGGTCTTTTCCTGCCGAACCGTCGGTCGTGTCGGGTCCACGTCGCGTATCCGAGTGATCCGTGAATAATACCCTTGCAAAGAGAGTGAAAAGGTGCACGAGCAATGTCAAGCGGACATTGACACGCCAAAATTTAAAGTCATTAACGCGCACCTTTATCGCGAAGTCGTTGACTTACTCACGGCGACGATAGTTCCTTCAGATAGTAGGTACGTGAGGGAAACGACGCCAGAGAATACATAATAACGCTACCGGTGCGGTAGCTGATATCGCATGCGGATCACGTGAGATGTAAAGTAAACAGATCGTTTTTACTAAGGTAATTAATTTCGCGGAACAATCGTCGCGAAATACATATAGCGAAATACATATAGCGAACTTACCTCTATTTTGTCGAGCGTCGAAGCACGTGTTGGATTTTTTAGGTACGCGGGATTGTGATTGAGATATCGCGCAGTTTTTCAATTAAAAATTGATATTGCGAAGCTGATAAATGTTACGCAGACTTTAATTATCGGAGAAAAGAATTCGTGGTCGTTTAATAACACGTTATGCAACCGTGCATAAAAAGATTTATTCAAAATTCCTCGATATAAAGTATTAATTAATCTGAAAGGGTGGACTTACGTATAATACTTAATGACATTCTAAACTATATTGAAAAGTAGATATTATTTCTAAAAAGAAATAGATGTTACTTTAAATTAATACATGCTTTTCTACGATTTAATTGTCAATGGATTAGATATAAAATTATTTTAACAAATTGACAATGGACACAGTTAGAATCAGTATTTTTTTTGCAGGTGTAAGAATTTTGAAAGTGTATATTTAGGAATTTTCTTATATATAATGAAAATTTGTTGGAAGTCCAGCAAACGGTTAAGATAGAATTTGAATATTGCAAGGTTTCTAAGAGCCCAAAGCAATAATTAATGCAGAATATAAATGACACATAAATCTTTCCATCCATATAAATCGTTCTATAGATTCATCTTTATAGATCGAAATAAGATCTTGACGAAGAAAATCGAAAAATAAAATCACAGTTTTAATGCTCCGATCCTTCGCCTTCGTATAAGATAAATAGTCGATTACGCTGTCCGCATGAATTTATTGCAAATTCAAAGAAAAAGTTCAAGGAAAAATAAATACACATAATTCACAGTTGGAAGGGCGGCAGTGTGGTCTAGTGGTAGAGCGCCAGACTCGTAATCTGAGGAACCAGGTTCGAGTCCACTAGAGCCATGGAATGTTTTTCCGAAAGCTGCGCCCCTCCGTGCAAGATTCAGGCCCTTGTGCGGAGCAAACTGGGCTCCGTCTTTCGGAAAGAGACGTTAAGCCGTTGGTCCAAAGGGTTAAAGTGAGAGGGGAAGGATAGTATTGGTAGTAGATTGTGAACCCTACGGGGATATGCAATAATATTGCCAATTTAGCGTGAAAATTTAGCGAATTCACAGTTAGCATACGCATAAAGGAGAAGAAAAGAGTTTTCCGACGACGAAAAGTGCAATGATATCGGCCAAGGTTTACATACGCACGCACGTTGCTCTGAAGTTCCATCAAAATTGCATAACTTGTTCTGTCAACATTTTGAGACATTTTCCTGATATACGCTAGGATTGAATGATTTTGTAACATTCAACAGTAAAAGAATTAACCATTTTACGCGCAAATTTAAATGAATAATGTCAGAGTATCAATAAATATAGATGTGAATAGACTATGAAAAATTAACAATCAGTTATAACACATTTGACTATAATTGCTCAAACGTTTTTAATATGCATGTCATATTCTCATGTTGTTTTCCAGAGCGTTTCCTGATTAATTAATCTTATTTCTGTAGATCAATTAATCTTATTTCTGTAGAGTGCTTAACGAACAGACAAGGGATAATATCACATACACTATCGCATCGTTTACTTGTAATTATATAAGCATCACTTCTTACTCTACCTATAAAATATCTTTTATTTTATTTATTATTATTTTATGTATGTGCGTGTATTTTCATATGCACAACAGACAAAATTATATTTTAATTATATTTTATATCGTATATTTTATTTTAATATTGATAATAATTAATCTAAACCACATTTGTGTCCCCTTTGAAATGAAAAATGATCGCCAAATGGCGCCCAGATTGCTCGAGAATCGGTGATGCGAGTTAAATCGTTTTTCTTTCGATGTCTATGCGGTACCCACGAAATAAGAACCGCTGCGGCTTCCTTCGAAGCCTTTCCCTTCGCGCGTAAATCACGCGTCCCTGGTGAATTTCAGGCCGCTCGATTATGGAGCGCGATACATAAATGATGAAACAGAATCAGTCTGATATACATAATTTATATGCGGTTTTACCTTGCTTCTATTTCGCGGTGCGAAGTCCTCTTTGCTAGCTTTCCTGCGCTTGTCCTTGAGGATCATCCTCGCCGCGGCGAACGCCATCTTGTCGTCGGCGCACTTTCTCGACGGTCCCGGTGAAATAAGCGTAAACTCGTCGATTGGCTTAGCGACTAACGAGCTCTTTCGAACACAGTGTGACAGGAATCACCGATCCGACAGCGTATAACACGGGTAATATTCTTTTTATTGCTCTTATTGCTTGTCGATCGACACGCCCGCGTGCGCGCGCTTATAATTACGTATGCGTATCACAATATTTAAATATATTTCGCTCGTTTCGCCTGTATACTTGTGCGCTCGTGTGCATTTACCTGTGTACGTACGTACGTACGGTAATATATGCGAAGGCTATGCTACAACGTGGCGTCGTGATCACACCATTCGTTCTATCGCGACCCTTATCCTTTAATTACCGCCGCGTCGTATCGTAATCGTCGTCATCGTTCCCGTTCCCGTTCTCGCCGTCGTAGTCGTCAGAGTCGCCGTCGCAACCTTGTCTCTCGACCTCGATCTATTCCCTTTAACGTATCTCTATTCTCGGCAGGTATTCCCGCTTCCGGTATATTTCGTCTAAACCCAGTTCAGTTGACCCGAGACGACACGCAACGAACGCTGAACACTATCGATTACGTTCTAGACGCTTGGATGCGGACACAGCCAACGATTGTGAACTGCATCGTCGTAGTAGCCTGCGAGCCCGATGGTGCTCACTTCATCGCGACGGTCCGATCGGTAGTACCGGAAGCGTACCGGCGATGATCACCGGCGTCGTATTCCTGCCGGCGATTTCTCTCGGGTTTACTGCTCGACGGCGGAATTTCGCGAAAGCTCGTCGAGAACATTTGTCCCGCCGTAACGTGATGGATACGCGCCCCCGGATCGACACTGCCGTTTTCGTTTTCGTTTCCGTTCAATTCGGCTCCGTTCGGCTCGGTTCCGCTCCGCTCGCGAGGATGCGACGACGATTTCGCACGGTTCTGGTGTTCCTTGCGATTTCTCGCGATTATGGTGCGCCTTTGCGTCTTGCGTCGATCAGGCGATAGTTATCCTAATTACCATCGATCTAGAAAGAAAGAGATAAAGGAGTGGGTGGTTCGTAGCCTGCAATGCTTTCGCGCGCGGTCTACATCCTACACGCGAAACTCGCATAATTAATCGCGTTAGTGGCAACTCGTTTCCCGCGGAGGAGTCGATCGGAAGTTGATAGATCGATGGAAAGTGTTAAGAGGGATTCATATTTTCGGCATGAAATAAAGATATTATGGATCAGAGCCGTTAGCAATTAAAATTGTCTAGCTAATGCCATTTATAAGCACAAAAATATACTGAAATTCAGGAACATACGGATATTTAAAAAAATGAAATGAAATATTCTTCTGTAGATCAGGCGTAGAACAAAAGTCTTTAAATTCGCGTAAGAATTACGATAAATAAAGATAAACATTAAACAGAATAATAAATTTCTTTCGCCAGTATATAGAATAACAATTAAAATAATTTAAATCGACCTGACTGGCAATATAACGTCTTTCCGATATGAACATTGAAAAACTGTGAGCCAACTTGGTTTGTCGGATTCACACAGCACTTTTTTCTCGAAATTGATCTGAAAAAAGTGCTGTGTGAATCCGACAAACCAAGTTGGCTCACAATTTTTCAATGTTCATATCGGAAAGACGTTATATATATTGCTAGTCAGGTCGATTTAAATTACTTTAATTGATAAACATTAAACTTAATCGATAAATATTAAAACATTCTAACTTCATTATTTGTTAAAATTTTTAAAAATAAGTATTTAAAATTTTTTTAAGAATAGCTCCAAGTGCAAAATTGATGAATGAACAAAGTTTGAAGGACGTAAACTGAAAAAATTGGAGAACGAAAAACTCGCTTTCAATTTATTTCAATGGCAATATTATTTTAATATAGACTGTATAGAGATATCACTCTGATATTTGATCTCTGATTGTCACTCTGTGTATTTCATCTCTCTGCGAAGAGACTTGTATTCGCAATACAAAAATGCATGTTAAATCCTCGTCGACTCAAATGTTCCGCGAATGCATCATTCCGAGCGAAACTCGCGCGATGATGCATGCCGCGAAATTCCACGCTCATGCAACGCGATAATGCAACGTATCATGAAATCACTCCGCTTGTGTGCTTGCCACTGCTCGCACTTCGCTGTCGCCGTCGTTGTTCCGTTCGCACTCATGCGTTTCTCTACCCGCCTAGAGGAGAGAGAAAACCTTGAGAGCTCACGTGCACCCCTGTGTCGTTAATATTTCAGGGTTATCGGACAGCACGACGTCGCACTACCAGCAGCATGCATTTCGCGCGACCGACACGCGTTTATACCGCCGCAATGCTCCGATCGGAAAATCTCCGTCATGTATCCGTTGATCCATGACAAAGCCGGTTTGCTACGGCTGCGAACGGACGTTTAGTTAAGTATTTCATTACGCCTGACATGGACGGCTTTCCATGCAGGAGAGAAAACTAAGGGGCAAACTTTTAAAACTTTCTTTTCTGGGGAAAAGATATTTTGCGCTGTAAAAATAATTCACGAAACAGTAATGTATAATCTCCAATTTATGCGGAAATGTATTTGCATATTCGAGAAATGGATTTGAACTACAAAGCGTCCTAAATCCACTATCTCTCCATTTAATGGTACATTCTTTGAATTTAAAGTCGACCTTTTCTACGAGACTTTGAAATTGTCAGTATAAACTATCTTAAGGGCGTAATTAGATTTAAAATTATATTTCTGTAGAAGCAAATTTCATTTGAGATAAACTGAAAGATTTTTTGTTCTCCAACTTCTTCAGAGTCTACGTCCTTGAAACTTTGTTCGTCAATTCTGCGTTCGAAGCTTGAAGTTTCAAGGATATTTACTCTTGAAAATTTCAGCGAATAATGACGTCTCATTAAATTTGTGCTAATAAAAGAAATCGATTCTATATGTTTACATACGTCATTTAGCATACAGTAGAATTTGCATGCGCATGATATCGATAAAACGATGAATTTTTATTATATTGAGATTCGATTGAAATGAAGATAACGAAATTTCCAATCTAATTCAATTTATAAAATAAAGTTTATTGCTTCACTTGTATAAAGCTAGCGGAACGAGCGGTCGTTGTGAGATATATATATTGAAATAATCCAGAGAGATCTGAGCGTGTAAAAACAAAATGCTGAAACTGCGTATCCACGTTCGGACGCTGCACGCGGATTCCTGAAAATACGTATTTTCAACGTAATCGAATTTTCTCCATTGCCATGATATGCCAAGTACGTGAATTTTTCTGGATGGCAAGCTGTTGTCCTAAAAAGATAAGGAGAAATCCCACCGAGAGAATCGGAGAAGTTGAGACATCGCGGTACGATACCGAGGATACCGACGTTATAAGCATCAATAGACAGGAAATCATTTTACATATCCCCCTCCCCCCCCTCCTCTGCGAACGAACTTCTCGTCACTCTTGCAAATCGAAAACGTTCAATTCCTCGTGCTCCTCGACCCATCTTCGCTACTCTCGTGGGAACTTGGCGTACGAGTAGTATTGATCATCCCCAGGCTGCAGCCCCTTCTTCCCTTCCCGCCACCCCGGCCCCCGGCGTCCTCCGACCATCATTCCGCGTCCTCCGACCTCCGATCTCTGACCTCCGACCTCTGTACCTAAATCTAACTCTCCCTCCCCCCCCCTCTGCATCGCGCCCCTCTGTCCTTACCGCCGGGCTTTCGGCGTTGCGATATCACGTTTGATGCACTTTTTCATTGGAAATCTGCATCTCTCCATGTCGCTAAGTCAGAGTTTGGAAAGAGAGACGTATAAAAATTTTTTAAAACATACCAAATAGAATATTTTACAGTATTATTTACAATAGAAACAAATTTGCCTTACAACTCGACTTTGATTAAAATAAATCAATCGAAAATCAAATAGTCATTTTTGAACTTGATAATAGCTATTTATTACATCAAAAATCACAAAAAGATCGTAATATAATGATATTATTAGAACATTAAATGCAAGAAACTAATGTGCATTACCGGAACAATTCAAGAGATGGAAAGTTTCCAACGGTTAGCTATAATATTAATAATATAGCCTCTGTCGAGTGAATCGACTTTTTTCGGACGATTAGGTGGTACACAGACAAAGTCCACTATGTACCAAATTTACACCTGTTGCCGATAATATCCCACAAAGAAACTGCATTCCCATCATGACTTTTAGACGCGTTAGGTCGCTGATCACAGTTTAATATTGCGATCAGCAACGCATTATCTCGCACGGCGACTATCCCGTGACTCGAGCAACGCTTTACAGAATATTTACATCCAGGTGGAAAACAGAAATGTGCATGCGTATGCGCGCACGTAAGTGCGCGCGCACAATTATCCAGGTTCACGTCCTACTTACGATATCGAACTGCACGAGAGTTGGCCGGCCCGCAAAACGTTTCTGCCATTGACCGTTCACTCGCGATTACGAATTGCAATGCCCTACTATATTACTCCACATCACTGCCCTAGATAATATCAACCACGTCTCTCAATAGCATAAATTCTCTAATATTGTGTATATAACAAGTCTTTATTCTGAAATGTTTTTTAACATGGAGACACACAGCTATTTAAATTTATTAAATTTGATTATATTACGCTATTACATATTACATGGTACGAATATGTATACAAATAGTACCACAGATATGCCGTTCAGAAAAACAATTATCTGCTGTCTGATGTCTAACATCTAAAAATTGTGGTAAATTTATATAACTCAGAAATTACAAGTCTTGTAATGTCTCGTTCGTTAGGTATATATCTATGTACTAAATATTATACTAAAATCATAATTATTAGCTATTGTGAACAAAATAAGCTAATGCACAATGAAAAAATTGAGAAATCGATTGTTATTTAAAGTAAAACCATCATTATTTGTATCTATTATTATTCTCTTTCTTTAAATTGTTTTTTCAAAAATTATTTATTTTTCTCAAATTTGGAAGATATGAATATAAACGTCATTCGAGAAGAATACCAGGTACCTATTTTCGAGTCAATTCGCGATATTTTTCTTCTTGCAGTACGTGAAAAACGCGATAAATTTTCCACGAATACATGCGAATATTTGCAAGATTGATCGAATATTAAATGAAACTGCGGGCTCGAATTCTCGGATATAGAAAGTAGAATTTTGCTATTTGTCGCTTCAGTTAACCGCTGAAAAGTATACCGAGAAATTCCATTTATTTGCATGCCCTTTGAACGGATGTCTGTCAACGCGCATTTCTTTTCCCGGTCATTATTTCACCATTTATTCGTACGATAGATAGAAAACGGTCAACGTAAAATTTATCATTCACTGCAGCGACGTTGAGTATCGTTGTGATCAATCAGTGATTAATCGAATTGAAATTCGCATTATCGCATTCAGATTAAGAACTCGAATTATTTCCGCGATAGTACAAAAACGATATTATTTGTTATCGTGATACAGGCAAAAAACGATACATCAATTTAAAAAAAGAAAAAGACTATAAAATATCTTGACGGCACCAATGAACTGAGAGAAATACAAAAGGGCGTCCAATCGCTTGTAAAGCTGCTCATCAATAACGAACAACAAAATTCTCATTCAACAAAGCTCAATTATAAACTACGATTGTTTTTGAGTAAACGAATTAACGAACAGAATTTAAACAATAAAAAAGGTACGATACAACATATGTGGCTATTTAATCGTCATTAAAATACAAAAAAGCAATTTAAATCATTTTTGGTATAATAAAATATGTTACGTGATAAAACTGTATAATTTTAGTGATAAGAGAAATTATGTAATCGGAAATTCTTCCAAAAATATCCGCTGAACATTGAATATCTCGAACATATATATTTTCGTAATTATGTAATATAAATTATATTATTACGAAAATATGTTTAAGGTATACAATGTTTTCACAAAAGTTTTCTCTTTATTATTTTAGTTAACAGTTATAGTAGTAATGTATATTTTAGTTTATCTCTTCTGTTATTAATTCAAATATTAATTTTGTAGTTAAACGGCAGAAAATATAATTAAATTTTCGTTCATATTATATTATCAATTACTATCACCTAATAGTTTGCATCGACTAGAAACAATATTTTGTATAAAATTTAATTCATTTTGTGTGACAAAATGGCAGGAATTTAATGGTCGCGACAAATAAAAATTAGTTTTTCCATTGGTTGTTCACGCATTTCTAGAATTTTTAGATGTGGTACAATCGTATGTAATTTAGTTAATTACCATTTCGCTGTACGCGACGTGCATGTTATGTAATTCAGTTTAACGCTCTTTAACAACATGAAAGTTTCATATTTCGCGCTAGCCTTGAATTTTCATAGTTTTTACCCAAACAACGATGTTCGCAAGTAGTAAAGTTACTCGCAATATAGTAAAGTTCTCATTACGATAATGTAGCTTCTCTATTTTCGTGGTTTTATATATACGCTGTACGCCGGGAAACGCTCCAATTTATCGTCATTACTCTTGAATGAGCAAAAAACTAGATATTCCGAAAAATCAAAACTTACGCTCGTTAAAATCCTCAAAGCTCATTCTGAAATAAAAATCTCGTTACATTGATAATTTTCAGGTCACAATTAAGCGTGGATTTGAATGATAATGAAACATTAGTTTTTACTCGAAAGAGAATCACACGATCTTATTTAAAATACGTATATATCCGAAATATCATATATAAAGTTTTATCAATTATCCTATTAGAGTAATAAGACCTTGACTCTATAATTCTTAATTAACAAGCGTAATTATTTAATATGTATGATTAGATCGCAAAGGCAATTAATTAATAACCCAGACGACACGCAAATCGTTTCATCAAAATCACACATACACACGGCTAAGCAATTAAAAAAAAACATAATACAAAAAAGTTTGCTAGAAAATGCCATTGCTTATGTATTCTGTGCTCAATATATCTTATTTCTTCTTTTCTCTTTAAATTTGTATATATACAACATAATTTGTGTAAAATACAACAAAAATGAATATACTATAAAAAAGATCTATTGCGCGAAAATGTGCGTACGGCAAATTTCAAACATATAACTCTACCTTCATATTATATAAGAATTATGAATAGTGAATTTCTCTTTTAAGAGTCCCTCGTGAAAATATGAAACTAAACTCGTCTATACTTTATGAGCCGGCTATTATTCCAGAGTGCATCGTACGAATGCAAATTTTGCGGATATGTCTTGCTCGTTTCTATCCTAAGCATCGTATTTAACGACAATAATATCGTCTAATAGACCTTAAACTTTTTTTTCCAATTTGTATGAAATGTTTCCGTCATGAAACTCGAGATTCGCGAGCAGCATTATAATCTGCTAAGATAAATAAATATAGAATTATAGTTCTAAACACATTTGCATTATCATGAGTGGCATTTTGTTAATTTTTAAAATGTGTAATTAATAATAGAAAGTATTATCTCGAAGAAGATGCATCTTAGTTGCCTAAACTATCAAACCAACATTATCCGAAAACTAATCTTACATCGAGAAAACAACCACCGAAAAGACACAGAGAGAAATTATGAGCAATATGTAGTACTCAGATTAGTGAAAAAATGGTACCGTCTAGAGCAGTGTGAAATCTGTATGAAAATCTTGCAGAAGAATGATTTATCCCTTATTTAAAACATCATTCCTAGCGACAACACCTAGAATGAAAAGATACACATAATAGGGCAAGCGTGAAAAGGTGAAGAGGAAAGAGTAGTCAGAAGGAGAGACAGGAACGGACACCGTGCTCCTCACGAAACAACTCACTGACCACTCGGCGAAGGTACGCGATCGGCTCGTCCGGCGGAAACGAGTTGCCGGTCGCCGACGACCGTAAGAACACTCGCAATCCACGGATCTCCCGCGATCGTCCTCGAGGCGGGCCGACGACGGGGCTGGCGCCGTCGATGGTATTCGTGCCTGATAACCGCCATTTTTGAGGAAATCACAAATAATCGCCGGCGGACTCGGCGAACTCCGCGGCCGCGGTCCGGCGTCGCGGAAGCGAAAACCGTCGTCGTCGCGCCGTCGACGTTTCCCTGGCGTAATAATCGGATCGCCGCGAGGCGCGTCGCATCGCGTCGCGTCGCGTTGCGACGCGCGAGCAAACGTGCAATTGCAGCGAGTCATTCCATTCATAAACGATAACGATTACCGTGCGTCCTGCGAACTTACGTGCTCGTCGCTGAGCAAATGGTCTGTGACTGACACCCTCGATCCACCACGCGCCCTCGCGCAGCCAATGCTGCACGAATTCCAGGCGGTCGCTCGCGCGCAGGTCCATGCACCCGCACCCGCACCCGCACCCGCACCCGCACCCTCGCCCTCGCCCGCACTGTGCACCCGCATACGATAGTCCTTTCTTCGTTACTCCTGCCGATTCTTCGCTTCCCCTTTATATCTCTTTACTTCTTTCATTCCACAAGATTGGTACCGAGAGCCCTACATTTTTATCTCGTGCTAAACTTTTGCTCGTGTGGCCTATTTCGGTTTATACTACTAAAGCTCCGTTCTTTAATCTCTCGAGATCTTTAGATTTCCTTCCCTCACAAAATCGTAAATATTTATAATAAGATACGATACAATAAAATCGTCTCTCACAACATATCTAAATAAAATTTCCTTTTACCTCTGAAGAATTATTTATATATTTCTATCTCGGTGATTTATTTATTATTTGACGGATTGATACTAGAAAGACCTCCGTGGTATTTCAATATTTTTCTATTATCAGCTGCGTCTTTTCTTCCACGTCTTCTTCTCTGAGTACAATTTCTCAGCTACTTCGTCGTAAATCTTTTTCTTACTTTTTATGCAGCGAACCAGCGTCAATGTAATGGAACGCCTCTTGTTGTACTCCATCTTTCTATCGCATTTCGTAACATTCCTTCTTCATTAAGCTCTTTCTCCTTTATCTCTGTCTTTTTGAATTATGTTTCTCTTGTTCAGAGCTTCACGATCCTTTCAATAATTCAAACGATCCTTCATTTGAATTACATATAGATTTAAGTAGATGTAAAATTCTATTCGACAAGGATAGATTTTCCCTCAGTGCAATAATGCATCGCATAAATAATGAACGCGGACGAATGACGGCTAAAATGAATAGAACACGCGGGAAGAGAACGATTGTTCAAGAAAAATTGAAAACACCGATCGAGCGTCGAGCACAATGCGCTTTGTATCGCGGCGAGGTAAAGTTCCGAGGAGTTGCTACGGGCCTTTGTGAATCTTTCATTGTTAAGTATCGGCAGGTGTCCAACGAGTTATCGCGGCACACATTACGTAAATTACTTGCGAGAGTCTCTTCGCTTCCCCATTGTTCTCACAACCGCGTCTGAACGGCGCGATAAACGCGTTTCATCCCTATCAGATATTCTTATAGAAGTACACATCGTTCCGACGCGAATGACGTCGCCAATCGCTTTAGTAGCCGCGACAACTCGATAGTTGAGAAAATCCTCGACGCGAGAAGAAACGTATCGCGCTCTTGACATTTTGCTTTGCATAGTCGCTTTGTCTCCTTGCGATGTGCACCACTCGTTATCGAGTTTTTTCCCTATTCATTTCTCGCTTTGTGAAACGTTGACAAACCGTAAAAGAGCCATCGTCAGCTAAAATGGCTGAATAAAGCGAATCTCTTTTTCAGCTTGTTAGAATACATTACTCCGCTATCAATATAACGTAGAAATATTAATAAAGCAATATTTTAATTAATCACGCATCAAAAATTAGGAGAAGAGAAAATTATTTCTTTTTGTTTTTTATAATGTAAAGATTAAGTATATTTTGTATGTTGTAATTAACAAATACAATTTTTATAACTGCCGCGAATTGAAATCATAGTTAGTACAAAGATTTCTTATCTTCGGCGAGAGATACCATCCTACTTAAATAGCAAAGTAGTATAATACAACGTTAGACAGACGACGCCTGGCTTTACAGGCGGTTCGCTACTCAATCACTCGGCTCTATAAACGATTCGCGTTATACCCAATGATCAATATTTATCAATAAATCGCATTTTAAATATTATGTAGATAACGACGAGAGTAGCGACGACAACGACAATGATGAGAACAGTAATAAAAAATAATAATGGTGACAGATCAACAATAATGTAATATAACGAAATACTTATAACTAAGCGCAGTAGATCCATCGGGAAAGTATCCTAACGCCGCGTCATTATCAAGTAGTAAGTGTTTATCGATATCGTGATTGTAATTAGCGGTAAGCTCCCGTGCAATCTCCCGTCAAATCACTCGAAGCTGTTCAAAAGGTCGAGGCCGCAATGTGTAACTTATGAAATGCAATTACTGATCCATAGTCACGCTCGTCGATACGTAATCAGTCTGACAGAATGCATAATGCATAGTCGTGTCACGGGATCTAGCAAGTGTAAGGTCCAATGAATGAAGTTGTTATACCCACCTGGCGGTGTTTAACGAAAAGAAAGGGTTGCGGGCAACATCGAGCATTTCTAAGGGTGTTGGAAGCGGCGTCGAACACAAATAGACAGGCATAGACGGACAGGCGGAGGGTAATCACAGTCTTAAGTGCGCGTGTTACGTTCGCATAAGTAGTACGATAATAGCACAGCTCCGACATATATACCGGGTGGCGCGTACACGTCGGTAACCCGTTCACTCGAGCAGATCGTGCGTTCTCAACTGTACCGACTGGCGCGGTAGCACCCGGGGAGCTTCTCAGCATGTGGAACGACAGCACAGTAACGTCCGCGACAGAAGCTTTCAAGGGAAAAAAGCCACAACTTACCGACGGTGTGCGAAAGCTTCGCGCTGTGTGACACACTTACCTACAAAAGAAAGAAGAGGCACACATTAGAAAAAGGGGTTCTTAATTTTTTTCTCGATATCAATTGCGGCATGTAATTTAACAAGATCGAAGTCATCAGTGTTTTTCAAACGTATTGGGTTAGGAACATTTTGTTACATTAGAATTGTCTTAAAATTTTATTCTTTTCTTGTATGTGGAATAAATAAGAATTTTTTAAATATAAGAACGAATATATATGTAAAGGATAAATATATAATTGAGTCTCTGAAAATTAACATTGTTTAAATTTCGATTTATGTATGACAAACTTTTGAATTGTAAAAGATGCGCAGTTTGGAAATCACTGATCGCGAAAGAGAAAATGCAAAATAGATAATCAGAAAGCAATACGTAAACAGAGCCAATTGAAGTGCACGATTGAAGCTTCGAAAATGCAAGAAAGCGCACGTTATTCATCAATCATTAAGAATAATTATTGAAAATAATTATTAATAGTTGGGAATGAAATGTTGCTTTTAGTTAAATTAATTACTCAGAGCTTATACGTAAACGTATTCCATAATAAAAAATTAAAGTAAATTTTAAAAGCATAAGTTGGTTAGGATACATTAGACTGCGTTTGATCTGCATAAAAAAAAAATACGTCAAATATCTCGTATGTATACGGCGTGGCTCTGTAGATATCTCTTATAAAAATTTAATACTGTAAGTGATTATTTGGCTAGTAATTAATTACTTATTTTGAGTATTAAAATCATTAAAAACAGTACTTTTAATACTCAAAATAAGTACTTAATTAATCACTAGCTAAATAATCACAGTATTAAATTTCTGTAAGGGATGTAGATGAAAAACATGCTGAAGTAACTGAGATCCTTGATTATATACGAGTACTATCTTTTAGTTTCATGCATCCTAAAATATCATGCTGCGAACTACAGGCTAGATATAAGATACCGCATATTATTCGAATTTTTTTTTATCAAAGGTCACAATAGTAGAGAAACGTTTCTAACTATAAAATCTTCTCTTCAAATTACTCAGCTCAGTGTTCCTCAATTTGTCCTTATAGTCAAAGATAAAAGATAAAATCAATGCCGTGTCTTTGCAATTTTCTTCTGGCGTTTCACGACGTGTAAAAAGGCGTAGGAAAAAAATGTGCCTTTACACCGCGACAGTTGAGTAACACTGATCTATAACTTCAAAGGTCGACCCTGGCACTACCTACATTTTTTTTTATGGAACTCACTTGGCGCAAATGAGGCGATTATACTACACAGGCTGTTCTGCGTACACCGAGTAGCGAGAGCTTTTAATTATCTCTCCGCATTTAATATAGGCGGATATATATTACTTAGGCTGATAAGATGCATTACGGCGATCTATGTCGAGTCTTCGTCAAGGACGCGGCGCGTTTCCATGCGATTTTTCAAAGGACCCCGCCTCCTCGAATGCATGTATTATATAAATTGCATATAAATGTGGAACATAAAAATCCTAGAAATACAAATTGCTTTATACAAATGATGAACGCAAGCGGGTTAACCGAATCCCGTGGAGTCCGGAGAATGATTACGTTACAATAACTATAATCAGACGTATATAACAGCTCAGCAACGAGATCTGCTCTAACGTCTTGAAAGCTATGACCTATGCGCTAATAGGGCGGCGAGTTACGGCTCTCTAATTCCAGAACTAATCTAGTGGCGCCTAAGCTACAAACGACCCAAACTTCTTCTTAACTTTAAAGTACCTGCACGACTGTCGGTCCGCGATGCGCCTGTACAATAGAAACATAAGAAATATAAATTACATATACGGCCGAATAAGTTCAGGAAGAGCTAAGCGATACCGCTGAATCGTCTATGAAATTAATCAAATGCGACGTGATCATATTATTATTATTTAATTATGTCCGTTCAAATTATTATTGATTTTCATAAACTTCATTAAGGCGAGAGCCCATATTCGCCATTCGTATCAAATATGCATTCTGACAGTTTCATTTCGTTGACGCTACAACATTAAGTTAAAACCGAAAATCGAATGGCTACAATTTTAAATGTTATAAAAATGCATGTGAAGATCATACTATAGGCTTTCAATAGCGAGTCGCAAAATGCCGAGGCGTTTACTATATCTGTTGTAGGCCTAGCAACAGGTGGGCTGTTGTCCTTTAGGCCAGTCCGATACTTTATATGTCTCCGTATATAATTCATAAGCAGGAATGTATTTTAAACTACCGTGATTGTCAGTACAAACGATCATAAAATGATTTTCCCCCTTTTCAAATGGAATACTCGATACGCTTGTAATATCGCTGCAATAAATTCTAGCCAATAATCGGATTACCGCGAAAAGTGAAAAGTGAATTTAACTTTAAAAATTCCAATTATTTGAGTTATATAGAATAATCTAGTTTGTCGATGATACAATAAGATAAATCTAAAAATCACTAGTTAGCTCCCATAAAGGTTTTGATTATAGTAGTCAAATATTTACCGAATATTTTGCACCATTTACATTTATAGAAGTGCATTCAAATGTTGAATACGATACACAATACACGATACAGTTAAAGTCGAAATATGCTTTGAAAAGAACGAACAGACCGTACGAGTAAAAAAAGGCGTAACTGGTATATCGACTATTATCTTTGGCTGATGGTATCCTCTATCGTTTTTATGTTAATCGATTCATTGACGTACGCAATGGTCCTCATTTGCTATCGCGATCGAAGCAATATTCCCGGCTTTAATTTGGTTCAATATAGCGTTATCGATGTACATATTTCTTGCATCGTAACGTACGAACAATTACTGTCCATTATTGATATTAACACTATGCGGCGCCAATATCGCGTTATAGCCGCACACTTCGCAGAGCGGAAATCTCTGTTGTATGCCATAAATTAACATCGAAACTTGGCTGAACGAGTGCCAGCCTTGCTGCTTAACAAATGTGTTAGTCGCCCTTTTATAACCTTTTCCATTTAAAGGTTGCCAAGATTTTATATTGCAACGTGCTATAAATAATCACATTGTCACATAAAAATCACTTTTCAGATACTTTACCGTTTAAAAAAATGACGAGAGAAAATAAGATAAAAAACCTATATCGTATATAATATTCGATGGAATGAATCATGGAACACCATGGAATGAATTAGCGTGTATGTAGTGTGTCTCAGACTAGATCCCTTTTTGAATTTGTTTCACAACCATCAAAATAATGTGAAAAGCTAAAATAATAGTAGTCATTGAAACAATTGCCGCCATCAACGCTATTTACGGTAAGAAGAGACATAGACATTTCATGTTTAGTTACGGTACATATACAATTAATTAAACGTGTCTCCATCAGAGGAAGATGTTCAAGTCTATTTCTCTCGTTGCGAAGGTACTGAGATCATTAGAAACGACGCCGAAGGTCACGTCCCGGATTACCACGTACCCGAGAATCCCATCAGCCCTACAGCTGCCTGGGAAACTGAAGGAAATCTATATATACGTACGGGTGTGTGTGTTCGTGTGTGCATGTGTGTGTCTGTGTTTATGTGCGTACGGTTAGGATTCTCGTCTCGTCCTTCGCGCACGTCCTACCTGCCTGCTTTTTCCCCGATATGACGACTGGCGGTATAATCCGCCCACTATAGTGAACGTAGAAAAAAAAGTCGAGTATTGCACGTCAACTGTATTGTCATTCGACATCAAAGTGATACGAAAAAAAATTTTTATTTAAAATTTTGTTCAAAGGTCGATCGAGATTCGGAGCAAAAAAAAACCTGGTTACATTTTTATTGAAAATGTGCAATGTACATTCAGGCAATCTTACGACGTAAATGTCGACGCGAATATTCACGGTATATAACTTTATGACAGTAAAACAAGATATATAGTCGGGTTTGCAAAGTCTTATGAAAGTTAATTCGATTCATTATATATTCATTTATGTTGTCACAAAAGTTGCATAGCATATGATTAGAGAAAGTTCATCCGTGAAAATATATGTAGAATATAAGATGTCAATTACATGTAAAATATCTGTTTTATACATTCCGTTATTAATTTTTATTTTCAAAAGATAATGTGTTTCTTTCGTGTGTTTAAATTTTATCTTTTTTTCTTTTTATATCTTACGTCATAAGCTACAAACAACTTTGTGACATATATCTGATATAAAAAGATATGATATCTCACAATATAAAGATTATTAAATTTTTGGATACTTTGCATACACTGTATAATATTTTCTTTATGAGAAATTCCAAACTTCAAATTCTTAAATCTATTTCTTTCAAAATGACAATATCGTTCATATGCCCTTTTCAACATGCATGGGCGTTACGAATTTGAAAAATTGAATGGGAGTGGCAAATTGAGCGGACTATCGACCGCGTCGTCCACGATTTTATCGTTCTCGGCTGAGTCCAGGAGGGATGTGATAAATCCGTGAATTGACACCGCGACAGGAAACTCGAGCCTCACGGTCGTGCTGTTGGTTTTCTCACCTCTTAAGAAACGGCCACGTCCCTACGTCTCGCGAAGTACCAGAAGACAACGTTGAGCTCCGGGCCCTGAATAAACGGTGCTTTCAAAGCTTGCGCGCTCGACGCTCGAAATCCGAGAACGTTTAAATATATAACGATCAAATTACGCGATCGTCTCAGGGTGATCGAGTTGTTCGAGTGTATCTTCGCGCGAGGTCAACATCTCGGTTTCTTCCGTTACTATCGATTGTCCGCGCTTCTCGTGTAACCGTGAAAATTTATTCGGAAGGCCGCCTCCTTTTCGCGAATAAAATTTTTCCATTAAATTACAAACTTTATTGCTAACTTCGATCGTTATTTGAGCGCGCTCGCGCTAGCTCGAACCTTGTGATAGATTCACTCTCCTATCCGGAAGGAAACTCATAAATATTAATGTACCGAGCGATACGTCGCATCGATCTCCGTCCGCGCTTCACACAATCATGCTGTTGATTAAAATGAAATTCCGTAGGAATAGGTACCTTCCACAAAGCGTACTTCATAAAGTAGGTCAAAAGTATAGCAGTAATTATTCGGTATATAAATAATATTATTCCGTCCTTTCTCGATTATTTCCTAATGAATGTAAGACATAAAAAAAGCGTACATCGAAATTGATATACATTTTCGAAGTTTCAAATCTATTTCAGAGATATAAACCAATATAATATTAACTTTTCTTCCATTTCTTCCACGCTACTTTACGTTAATTGTCTTTTTATAAAATATTATGGTATCAAAATCAAAAAAATTCGCAATCAGTATCATATCAGTTCTAGCAATTTTCAATTTCTAATTTATTTTTTAACATTCTTATTTGGCGCGATCGAGGAAGAATTCTATCCGTATTTCAATCGCGTTTCGATAACGAGGTAATTTCCCATCGAAAGTACTCCACCGACGCCTCTCGAAAATCATCTCTCGGCGAGGCGGCGGCGGTGGCGGCGGTGGTGACAGTCAGCCATTGGCAGGTGAAAACGGATGTGCAATAGAATCTGTACTCACCCGGCGCATCACGCGAAGAGAGAACGAAGATGTCTTCATTTTGGTGGTAATACTGGCAGGTTGCTACGAGATGTAAATCGGGACGGTGTCCAGGCTCGCCTTCCTCCGCCAGCGTCGTCGTCGTCGCCGTCGTCGCAGCTCAGACGGAGCCGAAGCCGTTTCTCCCGCGTTCCGTTTCCGCCGTTTGTCGCGGCGCGGGATCGTCGTCGGTGACCCCCCCGCGATCCGTCCGTTCTGTGCGACCCGGATGTCAGCCAGAGTTCGCAGCCCGGAACTGGCGAACTCGGTTCTCGTGGCTATCTCGCGATGGGACGGACAAAGTTGCGGGAGTGCGCGACGCGGAGAGAGAAAGAGAGAGATAGAGAGAGAGAGAGTGAGAGATAGAGAGAGATAGATAGAGATAGAGAGAAGGGTGGCTCTCAGGGATGGCTGGAAGCTACAACTACAGGTGGTCGCGCGTTGTTGACTAAATCTTCGCGCCGATCGTATCTGTCTGCCCCTCTCTCTCCTTTCCGCGCGCTCTTCCTCTACCCTTCCTTCCTTTCTGCCCCTGCCACTTGCACCTTCCCTGCCGCCGCACCCTACCCCTCCAGTCGATTTCAATTCCGCGCACACCCTCACACGTGCGAGCGAGCGCACGCGCGCTCCCACGCGATCTCCCCGATCTTCTTGCCTTCCGTTGTTTCCCTCCTACGTTCATCCACGCGAATGTCTTAAAGGCAAATGGAAAATAACGAATCTCGATAATTGAAGGGCTCTTGGACTCTCCTCGATAATTATTCGCGTAAATTGCGCGTAGGTATCTACGATAATAAAGCGATGTCTCCAAGACGAATTTATGAACATCAATCGATTAGCACTAATCAATAAGTTACTTTCGTTTATCGGTAACTGAATCTCTCGTCAGTCATACGGGCATATCATCTTGGTCTCGCTATGTTCAAGCTAGGATCTAGGCTTAAGGTCAATTAGGAAAAGGGCGGACTAGAACGAGGTATACGGCTATGGCTACGTTAGGGGAACCACCCGATGCTGCGCTCGCGCAAACTCACCCCGGCGCCATACTACTGTGTCGAGGATTGCGCCCCTCGTTCAAGGCCATGAGACTTCATGGTAAAACCGATGCGTCGATATTTCGTCCGTCGCTCGACGGGTGGAGACGTGGTCTATATTCGCGAAAGTTGCAAGCAGTTTATGTCACTCTGTCACTCACCTTTTTCATTCGACACTTGGCTCTACCTTCAATTGTAGATCGCGAATGTGACAACTGCTACGTGACTTATTTTAGTTCAAATATATTATTTTAGATCGGTCTAATCGAATTACTTTTTAAATTATAGCTTTACGCGATTACTTTTATAATTCACGTTACTTGTAATGTGGTTTGATTTATTATTTTTAATAAGAAAGGTAACGAAGGAAGATAAATTACTCCAAACGTACTTATCATAGTTTTAATCCCGTGAACTCATCCCAAATATTGCTGACGATAGTCATTAGAATTAGGTTATAATTAATATTAATATTAGAATTATATATAGTAGATGTACGTAATTAATAATTATCGGATTGGTAAAATCCTCAAATTAGCAGATTACGTGACAGATTAAATCTACTTTAAATCTCAGCATTCCTAAACATTTTAATTCGTTCTCATTTACGTTAAAATAATTTTTTCGTGCATTTTGAGAAATCAAATAAGTAAAATTATTTTTGTACTTTATATTTCGAATTATACATTTGAAAAAATTATTATATTTAAGTATTAACGCAAATATGAAAAATACTTTACCTTTAAATAAATCCTTTTTCTCACTTTGGTCCTTCTTGGGGATACAAGGTATATCTATTGAAATTAAATACGTGGAAAAATATTTATTTTCAATAATCTTATAGAGCAGAATCGCTGGAAGGAGTCACAGGTTTGATCGGTTAATAAACTGCAAGTTTATTTGCAATGTTATGTTACACGGATGGTATAACGGCGATAACGGAACAATATGTGTATATGTGTGCGCGTGTACAGCGCGTGCTTGCGCGCCCGCATTGTGTGTACGTCTCTGTCTGTGTACAATCTATCTATACATATCTTTATATCTAATATCCGCACTCTGTAAAATATAATAATAATATAATAATAATAATAATAATAATAATAATAATAATAATAATAATAATAATAATAATAATAGTAATAATACGGCGAGTTTCGCGCTCACATGCGTCGTTCTATCACTCGTTCCCCGGTGCATTTTCATGGGAGTCCGTCGCATACGAACGATGCACGTGTTGCTCGTAGCCGCATTAACATCCAGAGACTGGTGACAAAATAGAGGGGAAATAAGTACAACAACAACTATTGTAGCTTATGATGAGAAGTATATCTTATTGCCGAGCCTCAGACGCGGAAGATTATACATCCATTATTTAGATAAAATTCAGGATGATCCTCATGGGTGGGAGGACGGGCGGTGGAATTTGACGGTCCTAACGAGCTGTACGTATTAGATTTTTGGCAGTGTCGTCTCGCTTCGGGCCCGGCGGTGGGGCCGGAGAAGCTTCGCATTTGTGCGTGGATCCCTTGTCCCGGAACGAATCCGGATTATGATTTCGCGGAAGCGTAAAACGTAATTAGGCTCTTTATCGGATAGGCTTCTTCGGAGTGAACGTTGTTCCTCCTCGAGCGGGCTCGATTATATCGCGAATGTAGACGGAGGTATCCGCCTGGAATATACCATATACCGCTCGACGGGGGTATATGTACCCCGTATATGTACTAATTACGGAAGTTGTTACGCGGAGGTCGGTTGTGTGACGATCACGACGGATCTCTTCGGCTCGGAGACGCGTGACGGAAGAACGATCAGCGAGGGAAGAAGAAGAGATGCATGTAATTCACGGGATAAATATATACACGTGTATCTGTTGTGCGTCCTGTGATCGATTAAATTATATCGCAGGAAAAGACGTAGGAGATACAAAACTTCTGCCCTCAGCGTTCAAATGATGAAGGATACTACTCTGGTTCTGGGTCACGGTGTAATCACATATATATATTCTTGTATCTCCTACATTTTCTGAACCGATCAAATTGATCATCCGCTTAGAATTTAATCTGCATATGTCGTTTAAGAAAAGAAAACGCTTGTGGATGACAGTCGAAGCGATCGTTCATTCTGTACGATCCGGACGCAGACTCGAAGTAAGGATTGATATCGGTATATAATTTCGCTAAGTTCTCGCTAGACACAAAATGTCGCAAGCCAGCAAAGTAGACGCGCGTTAACACAATTATCGCGACGACTGTACACAATTATTATCTATATACATGATCCATGAGTTTACACAAGTGCAAGGTACTACCACGCTACACCTCTCCCCTCTCTCTCTCTCTCTCTCTCTCTTTCTCTCAGTCTCTCTCGCGCGCTCTTTCTCTCTCTTTCTCTAAATTATAAGTGCGACAGACAGACGGACAAGACATGTATTGTAGCGAAAAGTGATTGTAAAACTCGAAAGGGTCTGAGGCCACGGCAACTGAGGTATCTGTGAACAAACGCATTTTCACCGTCGTTGATTTAGTTTTCGTGCATGCATAGTATGATCGACGGATCCGGGCCGTTGTCACATGCACAACGGAGCCTCTTTCTTTTTTATTTATTTATTTACTTCTTTTTTTTTGTTCTCTTCCATCACTTAACGGCTTAATAATTTGTCGTCGTTTTTATCTTCGTTTTGATATCCCTTAACTACCGGTAATCGTTCCCGTCCATTAAATCGAAGACGCGATTTTTTTTCTTTTTTTTTTCTCCTTTTTCTTTTATGTATTTGTATTTCGTTTTGTACTTGTACTGTTCAGCAAGGCAGCGTGTTGCACTTTGTTTACATTATAATTATAGTCGGGCCGTGATTGTCCACCGAAGATTCCACAACGTCGCGAAATTGTGCGGGAATTCTTGTCGAGAAGCGTTGATCCGTTACGTAAAAACTTAATACGGATTCATGTTGACGGCGTCATTTTCTATTACAATTAAATCGCTTCAATGAGTAAGTTGACATTGATACGATGGGATGTAAAAAGCGTCGGTGCAACTCGAATCTCGATATAATGTGCTGCGAAATAATTCTGGAAAACCAACGCAGCTTGCAGCGATAATAAAATTATAAGCTTAATTGCCCAGGGGAAAAAATATTAATAAATATTAAAAAATTGAATATTGATCGCCACACTTATTAAATTTAGTAAAATTAAAATTGTTAAATTCCTTTTCTTCAATTAGCTAAAAATAATATTAGACGTTAAAATAAATATTTGTTTTTTTTTGCAAATAATATCCTTGTTTAAGCGTTTATAATCGTAATGAAAAAAGGACTACACGTTCGAACTTCGCGTCAAGCCTTGCGATTTTCTCACTTCTCAGGTTCGATCCGAAATAGCGTAATTGTCTATTAATTATTCATTTGACTTTGGACATTATGTCAAGGTTCGAGTATGGTGAAGAAACGCAAATACGAAACGGAATGTAAGAAGCAGAGTCCCACGCTAGAATTACTTCTTTCGCGATAATCTCGTATTTCCATTGATGTTCTTCAACCCTCCTTCAAATATCAATAGACACGAGAATTGAATCTGAAAAGGTAACCGGTAAACGAAAATCGCTGTGATCTGTTCTTGCAACACGTGGATCCTTTTGCGTTCTACGACCCGCTCTACATTTCGACAACTTATGATCTCTGTGACGATGATGCAACTAAAATTAAGCTTACAATGTAGCGATAAAAAGGGATCGATACCTTGTCGCGTGCGCGTCGGCGAATATTTTGCGACACGAGCGGACGTCTCTTGTGCGATTCGCGAGTCGCAGTCTATATACGTCGTGACTATGTATCTCCCTCTTTCTCACCTCAAATTTGCGAACGAAATACATACGTCACAACGAATTTCCGAATAAATATTACTCTTTATGATAACTATATCGATTATGTGGCGGTAGCGGTATTAGCTGTAAAAGATAATTGCAGTGGTGAATGGCGATAATAGCAATGTAGTACTCATAATAACAGCAATAGTCATAATAATTGTAATTACTATAATAGCAGCAATAATATAATAATAATAATATAATAATAACTGTGATAATAATAATAATAAGTCAATAAGATCCCCTAACACATTTAAACAATCGGTTTTGTAAAACGTCATAATAGAATACGAAATAAAAATAAGGATCTGAGAAATTAGATATTCTAACAAAAGTGTCTATACAATATTTATCCGTACATAGTGCAACATAACGTACTGTCGACCAGTCCTCGATATCGTACACATTCTATGAACAAAATTTAATTAAACTATAATCTTATAATAAACGTATCGATATAACAAAAATTATCGATAATATTGAAAATAATAGTAATGTAGCAGTACTAATAACAATAATAACAGCAGCATTAATCATAATAATAATAATAGTAATATAGAAACTAATGTATTGCTCTCTTTCTCTCTCTCTCTTTCTCTCTCTCTTTATCTTTCTCTCTTTCTCTCTCATGCTCTCCTACTAATGATATTTATAATCATAATTAATAATGATAATAATAAAATAATTATAGCGATGAGAAAAATGATTGCTATTGCCAATGAAGATGACGTTGGTGAAAACTGTGGCGGCGGCGGCGACGATGACGATGACGGTGACAATGAGATAATCATAATGATACATAAAGCATAATATATAAAACTCTCTGGCGATGAATTAGAATACACAAGTATCTCCTTCTTTCTCTCTATAATATGGGTAGACTCGCGGAAGATATGTTTAATATACGTACAATGATGTCCATAATAGTATCAGAAATAACGGACGTACAATGCGTAAAGCGAAGAGATACGTAACTGCTGTGGATGCGAAGTCTCTTTCCAAGCATCGCAAGAACTCTGTTTCAGCTCAATTTTGCTCTCTCTCTCTTTCTCTCTCTTTTCTCAAAAGAAAAATTCCGTTACATTTTTCTTTACTTCCTGTACGGATGGACAGAAACAAATCCACAGCTATTACGAGCCCTTCTCCGTGCCTATTACGTTGTATGATACATTAAGAAAATAGCGCATACCTCATTCGTTTACGCTCGTGCGACTTATGATTCGATTACTCGCAACAGCTCGTACACGCTCGACGTTCCTCCTTAATCTAATATGTACACAGATATATCGTATACATATACGTATACGTACACACATACATATACATACACATATACACTTCAATTACACGTTGGAGATGTGGTCACGTGGATTCATCTCTCTCTCTCTCTCTCTTTCTCTCGCTCGCTCATTCGCTCAGAAGTACACGTATGTACATTCAAGGGTACATCGAATTCTCCGACGTCGTTTCGTTCACTGAACGACACGACGACGTATGACATTTGAAATCTCGCTAAGTTCCCATTGGCCCGAATAATTGGATTGGATGGTGAATTGACTGTAGACGGTGTGTTGTGCTGCACTCGTCAGATATTCGTCAAGCTTAATGGCGCATCACGCGCATCATGCATTACGCCGACATAACGCATGTTGATGCAGCGACATAATGATTTTGTCATAACATAACAAAATGTGTGATATATGTATATATGTGTACCGAGATATATATATATCGTATGTAACAAACTTTATCGCCATTAGTGCGACCTATATACGTTTCTTTCGAATATCTGACTGGTGAAGCAACCGTCCCCGTATAGTCAAACGGATTTAATTAATTCTTTAATTATAATCTCGCATTGCATATTCGATAAGAACGACATGAGGTAATGCCCTATGTACATAAAAAAGAAAACAAAGTCGACAGTTAGCAATAAAATTTTTGGTACAAGTAGAAAAGATCCATACTATGTAAGTTCTTAGTTATATTGAGCGTAAATAACCAACCGTTATTAATCCTAGGTTCTCTTGTTGATACGACAATCGTCATTAAACTGACACGACATTTCATCTCTAAGAACTATCGCACTATTAGTTACCCATTAGACAGTAATGATATTTTCTTTTTCTTAGCGTTTCACCATTTCTTTTCATCTATTTTTTTTTGTAATTTTCATTTCTTCCGATAAATTTAAAAACTTTCGTAACAATAAATTTACACTTAAGATTTTGTTAATATTAATTATGGCACAATTTAAATATTTTATTTAAAGTCTTTTTGAAGACATAATAAAAATAAATCTAAGTAGTCTTTCTCCTATGCACGACGTTCTTTCTTTTTCTTTAATTTCATATAATTACATCGCTATTTCGTTTTATTGATTAGCATTGACGCGTTTCTTACATCTCTTTGTTTTCCTTTTATAGTTCCATTTGATCCCCCTTTTGGAAAATAAAATTTCTTTTCTCTTTTCGTTAAAACCGAAGAGTGTTCCTAAACAATCGATTTACAACTTTCCCGGACTCTCGTGATATTCCTCATACTAGAATTATATGAACCGCTATTGTCAATTTAGTATCGGCTTTCCACAGCCATTGGCTTACCACCAAACCAAAAAGTTGCGTTTTCACGATAAAATAAACCATGGAATTAAACGAAAATAATTCAGCCGAAATCTCGATGGAAACTTATCGATATATCATAAATGCGACCTTCGCGATTCTATATTTTCCAAGGTAAATACCACTCGCGTCGGAGAAAGTCTTGCAAAGTTTTCTCGATGCTCTCTTTGGTAATATAATATCACATAATGAAAGAAAACTTTAAACCAATTAAAAAAAAACAGGAAAAAATCTAATCAGTCAGTTCCTCTAAAAGTAGGAATTAAAAACGAGGAAACTAATAGAAATAAATTTGAGTCTTTAAATAAATCGACGATTAAAACGATTACAAAAATCAGCCTTCTCAAAAGTAAATTCGCGTATCAAAGTATTCGTCACAGCGCCAGAAAGTAAACTTGACCTCTTCAGTTATATCGATTCGAATTACGCCGAAGAACCCGTTCGTCGAAGAATGGGTGACTAACTTAGAAGTGGCTTTTTCAACGGGTCAAAAGGAAGCTGTTAACAATGCGGGTATGGCGAACACACCGGGGTGTGCACGCACCGGAAGAACGGTCCTGCTTTGAATGGTTATATGGCGTATATAGCCTGCTGACGATGAGATTGCACCATTTTGTCGCCGGTCGAGAGTTCGCGCAAAAACGCGTAATTCTAATTGAACGGCAACTGCGTGGATCGCAGAGAGAGATGCTGCGGTCTCTCCGTGCGGTCCTCGATGCAGCACGCGCGTCGCACCCCTACCGCCGTGACAATGAATCCTGCTGAGTTACGCGGTCAGTGTTGTAAAATAACAGTTGATCGGCCCTCGCTCGCGCGAAGAAATGCGCGGTTCCTTCACATCTCTCTAGCACGAGTACGTACACGCACGAGTTGTACACAGGATGCGAGCGAAAGATAACGTTTAGATAGAATCGAATAATATTTTCGCCGCGTGTCGCTCCTTCTCGCGATTTTTCGGGAGTTTTTCCCGCTTACGATAAACCATACAAGACGAAAAGTGTTTCATATATATTAAAAATCCCCAAAAGATCTCCACGATAATTTTCCACTTTTTTTTTTAAATCGTACCTCAGACATATCCTAATGATTAATATTGATAATATTTCTCCTCGACGGGAGAGACGGGGCGCGTACCTATCTAAAATTTCGTCCGTGTAAACGGTTCGGGACCTTGGCACATTCCGATAAATAATCTATAGTCATTCTCTGTTTTTTCCTCTCGTTTTTTTTTTCGCGTTCACGTCGGCGTGTAATGGGTCGTTTACCCTGCAGCAGTTCGCATGCAGCTCGTGTGCATGTGGACCTGTACAATATATGTGAGCGATCACATAAACACGTCTACATACACACTCGTGCGCGCATACTTATCCACCCAACACGCGTGTGCAAACTGCACTAGACGTTTACACTAGACTAAAGTCTATCATGCGACGAGTGGCAACAGTTGATCGTTCGTGCGTCGTTTTAAATATACTTATCACGTCGTCTTAGTGGAGAGAAAAATATATTCCTCGACCTAATGCACGGATCTATGAAATTTGGAACTGCGTGTGACACAAGATCAAAGTTGCCGATCGAATCGAGCTTGCCCTTGTCACATCCATCAATTAATAAATAAATAAGTCGAATTTAAAATAAACGACGCATTTTTTCCCTTAAGATCGATAAATCAATCAGCGGTTGCCCGACACCCCGTTCTTATCCCCCATATCTCGAAAATTTCAAAGCAATAAGATGAAATTTTTTTTCCCGATACAGTTTCGCCTCTTACAATACATCGTACAACACCGAACATCGACATAAATTCCGTATACTTTTTTTTTCCATTCACATAGCTTTCGTAATCGCGCTAGTATACCAACCGAAGAACATCACAGAAATTTCCCGACATTATTTAATAATCAATTATTAATTTCCTTTCTTTCGTCGCTAAAAGAGTTTTTTAAAAGTACGCCCGGCGATATCATAATGTGGACAGACATACGCTTTTTTTTAGTCTCTCTCTTTTCGTCTTTCGTCGAATCGTTTGATGCCACGATCCCCGATATCACAGAATCACAAAAATTTCCGGAATGACTAGGATTTTCTTTTTTTCACTAACCAATCGCGCATCCTTAGCTCAAAAAATGACTTTTTTTCTTCTTTTAAGAAAAGAGGAGAAGAAAGACAAGAAATGTAAAATCTCGCGGCTTCTCGGCCGCACTTCGTTCAATCGATATGCCCTCCACATTATGCCCTGGCCAAACGTCACCGATCGAGAATCGGTCCACTGATTTAAGAATGTATACGTAATAATTATAAAATCTCTCGGTAGAGATAGCTAAATATCTAAAATCGTATATTTTTTTCACAGTATACTTCACACTTCGAAGATATGTTTGGAAACTCGTGCTTACCCTTTTCCTTTTCTCCCGCGCATTTTCTTCTTCTTTTTCCATCCCCCTTTAATCATTTCGTCCGGCCACGAATGAAATTCGAGGCAGACCGTGATCCTTTCCCGCCGTTTCTGTTTTTCCCCTTATTCCGCGCTTCCGTTAAATATTCCCTTTCCGATACTACGCATCCTAAGAGTTAGACGTAGACATAATTTATATTTTCCACGATAATTTGTACTTGCTCGTTAATTATTATGGCATTTCCTTTTTCGCCTTACAGATAAAACATCAACATTTTCTCGTTCTCTACGCTGAGTTTTAAACCTGAATATGTTACGATGAACAACTTTTAGGGTTTCCTCTTGCTTGTACATTTGTTAATGTGGATATATTAAAGTTCGAGGTGCAGAGCAGTGCTCCATAATCTCTCAGTGAATTGAGGCTACTTCGACCGTTTGGAGTCCGATTTGCGGAAAACGCTTTGCGACGTAACGGAAAACAGGCAGACGGAATGTAAACGGAACAATTCCCCCTTGGCTTAATTGACCCGACTGATTTTCTTGGTAAAAACCGTGCGTTTGCAGAGATAGCTTGAAATGCTCGTTAAAAATGCGAAAGGCGATCGGGAAGCGGGTTGTAAGCTCCGCAGCACTGCTCCGCCCATCCGCGAGAGATACCTACGTAGGACTATGCCGATTTTTATAAAATCTGAACAGGAGAATATCATCGTTTATCGATGTATCGTACGAATATAATATATTTACAGCTCAAAATATTACTTTTAAAGAGTTAAAAATATAGTTTGTATTTAGCGCATACGACGAATCTACATATACACGTTAAGAACCCATGATATATCTCTACCACCTCCGCGTCTATACACGCTCTCCCGCCTTTCTCTTCTCTCTCGTTTCGTAAAACCGATATCGTCCCCCCCATCCCCTGCCTTCTATGCTAATACGACGAGTTCCACGTCGATTAGCAACACGTCTCGACCTCAATTGCCGCCGTTGCCGCGATCACTTTTCACCGAATTGACGTCACTTTTGCGTGCGTTTCGAACGCGTCGGTGCATCCTCGCGCTTTGTTTCGCCTTTAGGCCTAAAGTCGTCGATTCGCTTCGTCTTCCCCCCCACGCCCCCTCTCTGTCCCGTTCAGAATCGATATACATACGCGTAAACGACCTCGGCGCGTTCGCGGTTCGGCCGCGTGAAAGTGCATTCGGCATGCACACGCGCGTACGTAACACGCACGCGGAATCGGGACGTGTGGGTTTTCGACGTCAGATTCCCGATCTCATTCACGATTCTCGCGATTGTGGTTTCCCCTCGGTTTCTCGCCCGTTCGTCCGCCAATTCGACGTTTTAAACGCCCAACGGGTTAGGCGCATTTTCGTTCGACGTGAAAACCGTTAGGCGCGCGTCTCGAGAGCGCCGATACAGAAGAATTCGTAACGTAAATTCGATCTCGGAAACGATTTCCGGAAGACTGTTCCCTCCCCAAACATCCCGTCTTAATTACGCCCTTTTTCTAATCTTTCCGCTCGGGTGCTTTTTGGACAACGTTAGCTAAGAGAAAAAAATAAACTCGCGGCGGGATAATGTCGTCCTCGAAAACGCGTCGTCCCACGCGTAGATTCTCCGCTCGAAAATTTGCCGGGCAGTCGGCCGTTTTGGTCAACTCAGTGTCACCAGCATCCTGATCGCTGACAATGGAATGTGTCTTTGTTTCGCGCACTATAAATCTTAACGTTCGAGCCTCCTCTTTTTCCTTCACAGTTTCAGTCGAATTACAAGCTTCTCAGTCAAATTGTCCTTCTTTGGATTCATTGCAGTCTTGACGAAGAAAAATTACAACGCTACATTGGCGAGTCTAAACTAGAAGAATCGCGCGCTTGCTTTCGGTGGACCGACGGAAAAGCGAGGGGGAAAACTGGGAGAAAATGCCGAAATGACTCGTCCGCGATTCGGGATTCCATGTACTCTCCGCTTTCCTCCCTTCTCTTTAATCCGTTTCTCATTTAAAGTCTTACGATAACCGATCACGATAGGCATTATGCGCTTCGCAGATGCGCGTAATAAGGATAAATTAATCGTTGAAATTACGAGAACTTTGCCGCAATTTAACAAGAGACTGAATTTCCCTCTTGAATTTACTAATCTCGATTTAGCGATTCGCAGTCTCTTCTCCCGAATTACGAACCTAAATACAGCGTAGACGGAAAAACAAGATCTCGTTAATCCAGGTTGCTGCTAAATTCACTTCAATTCAACCAGCTCGTAATATGAATCGCATCGATCTCGGTTAATTAACTCAATCAGCGATTATCCGCCCAGTTCTGGTTTACCAGTAACGTAGATAGAGGAATTGTTTAGAAATGATCTGTGGTCTGTGCTAACCGACTTTTGCGCAAGTCGCAACTTAAGAGCGTGGCGCGATTTAATTAAATCAAAGTTCGAGCTAAACGACTTATTGTGTGCTGCTCAAAGCGGCACGGGAGTATCCCGGATACGCAAAGTAGTACTTCCATGTTCTCTCGATAGTCTGGCCTTGATTCTCGGGTTGCGTGCCCGACGATGTCAATCGAGCGATTCGCGCGAGAAACGACGACGATAGCAGCGCGACGACGATGGCGACGACGACGGCGACGGCGACGGCGGCGATGACGACGACGACGCGGACGATCCGGCACAGGGTGACTTTGATTTTTCCGACGTTTTCATTGCGGTTGCTGCTGCATCTGCATCTGGTGTTGCATGCTACCGAAGACGTTCTTCATGGCCGAGGCCTTTAGAAGCCGCCTCAGCACGCCGCTGGTGCCGCGGTGCTGCAGGCTCTTGTGTGTCGTCAGCGAGTTCTTCGTACGGTACGTACGGTTGCAGAACTCGCAGACGTATAGCGTGTCCGATTGCTCGTGTTTGTCCTGGAAGTGGCGTTTGAGGGAGTAGTAGCATGAAAACGTGCGACGGCAGTACGGACATTCCTGAGGCTCGTTTATGCCACCCGCCGTGGGTGGTGGCATTCGGTACATGACAGTGGGAGGCGTCGTCGGTGCCGGATGCATCCCGTTGCCCGTACCTGAAACGCATCCAGATCTGTATAAGATCGCTCCTCGCGAGAGTTATCCACAGTTATCCGTCAGGATTCGGTACACACGTCGAAACCGGTATAATTTCGATGGGAGTTAATTTCACAATGCTATAAACACGGGAAATAGAGATCTTTACGCTGTCGACGTATAAGATGCGCTTTTTCTCTCGCGTGTCTAGCACATATGAGATTAGAGTCGTCGAAATTATAATGGCTTCGATTCCTCCGTTAATTGCTTCGTCTTATAGATATTGTAAGAATACGATCGGCCATCATAGTGACGGTCCGATGACACATTGGCAAGGTGCATCGATCGATTAGAAGCTCAGAGCTGGCACTTCCATGTCTCGTGTGAAGGCTGAGCTAGTTTCATCTTAAAAACACACTACATTTACTCGTTTAATTGCCAAGTATAAAAAAAAAACAGTTCGCTTTTAAATTAACTTAGAAACAGCGTTAAAAGTGTCGAAATTCAATTTTCAAAAATCAATCCGATTTAAATCGTTACAGCTAATTTACATCGTACTTAATTTTATAAGCAATACGAATATTATAATATGAATAACGCGTAATGTATACTAAACAATAATTTACATAATTTAATATAGCAAGAATCATACAATAATGCATATTAAACTTGGAATTACCAACTCTGATTTATCAGTTTGAAAGGAAAAGAATTCAGAATGATGAAGTTGTGTAATCGCAAAGCTCTGTATAGATAAATTAGATAAATTTATTAGATAATAATATTCTGCTGTTGTGAATTTTATCGAGTATCCAGAATGGGACACGAGATGCCAAAATATCCCAATTGAGGAAGAGGAAAAATGAGAGATGGGATAAAGAAAAGGATCTATGTATTATACCGCGTGCATCGAATTAGTGATTAGTATGCTTTAGCGTATTAGAACCAATCCGTTGATAGAAGTTACTAACGAGTTTGTGTAGTGCGACATATTATACAGGTGCTAAAAATTAAGCACACGCTACTTTTATTGTTAATCATGTCATTAATCGGATGAATGATAAATCTCCAAAGACATGTTAAATAGTCAAAGATTGAAACCGAACAGTCTCAAGCTTTCGCGATCGCACAGGTATATAACGTCCTTCGCGTTAAGAAACTTCACGATAATTCTGGTTATTCGATGTTCGCCTAAAAAAGGGGCGATTTCGTATCGGTTCCCGAATTTATAAAAGATGACAACAGAAAAGCAGAAATAATAAAAATGCTAATAAATAATCAGAAAAAAAACAGTCATCCCCAATAAACGTAAAACGATAACCAAAAACAATATTAAAAATTATATCGTATTTCTAGCGTACAATGTTCGCCTAGCGAGAATTCATTGACGAATGTCGCTCTCGCATAAAATCCTAAACATGCAATTTCTGCCAATCGTGGCGATTGCATCGAATCGCCCCAATCTCATTTCAAATAATTCAATTCTTATATCTCTCCCACCGACGTATCGCGTACTCTCTTCCGATTCAACGCGAGGATTCAACAGTATTAACATAGAAAAATAATCAAGAAATGCGAATCAAGACAAACACGTAGCCAAAGCTACAAGCAAGCAGATAGCAGGCGGACAATCAGATGGACATGCAAACAAGCAAGCAACGAGTAGGATGAGCAGGATTGGTAAATTGACTGAAAGAAAAGAGATTGTGAGGAGGCACGAAATGTGGACGTCACACAAACAGAAAAGAATAAGAAAGACGTAGATCAGTTAGGGTCTTCGTAATAGATTCCTGTCTCTCGGAGAGATGATCGATCATTCTTAATATGTTAGCACCCAAAAGTTTTTTAATTCACCGTGTCCATCTCTACCTATTCCCATGACTCTTTGCATCAGAAAGTCAACTAACGTGTTATTCCAAGAAGATGACAAAGATTTAACAGAATTATCAACAATCTTGCAACTCACTAACAGAGTGTAGCAGTTTTCAATGTTTTTAGTATTGTGTAATGACTTCGATAATATCAGCGCAATGATTTTTCTTTATAAAATTTTATACTAAATCTACGCAGATGAAAGAATTGTTACGATGAAGTCTTCGACACTTCAATTATGTGACGTTACACATAATAGGCTGAAATAGGAAGTAATAATTCCGTCATTTTATCCCATGATGACCCTATTATAACAGTATAATGGCAGTAATATTTGCGCGACCAATATGAAAGTAATATGAAAGCAACAATAGCATTCATAATCACTTTCATTTGCTACGTATAACGTCACAGTTGAAGCGCCGGTGTCTCTGTTATATTAATGACACATACATTTCCCAAAGAATGCGAAATGTCCAAAAGAGTTGTAAAATACCGAACGTTCGAATTGTCTTTAGCAAGACTTTCCAGACTTCTATCTCTTTAGCAGACTTTTGAAAAAACCTATCCGTATTCATGTTGTTATCAATGCGCCGATGTAGCTATGCGGCATGCTGCTTTACTGATGCATCGGGAATTCGAGTCACTGACAGCAGGTATAACGGACCGGCGAATACCGGAAGAACTCGATCAGCGGCGCGTACGGTACCGAAGGGGCGCGAAGGACGACGGGATAAAAGGAAAGAAAGCAGTTACGCGAGCCGGGATGCGGATACGACGATGCGCGAGACTCGAACCGTAAGGCGAACAAGAAGAGAAAGAAGGTCCCGCGTGCAAGTCGAGACCGGTTTCTCGCCGTGGCATGCACCATTCGCGGAGTGCCGGTGCGGAACGAGGAGGAAAAGGAAACACAAGCTTTCCGTACGTCGGGACAACGACGCGACGGCGGGGGTCGTCCGACCGAGTCGGGGAGAAGGACGATGTATCTTTTGACGATGCGCGAGATGGAAAAAAAATTTAGAATGAGAAATAAATCTCAAAGAAGGCGCGATCCGGGAAACAAGCGTGCGCGTTTCGGTATATATTTGCGGATATGTACCTAAGAAGGAAAGAGAATATAAAAAATAGATACTGAGAAGTAGAGAAAAAGAATAAAAGAGGAAGAGAGGGAGAGAGAGATAGAGATAGAGATAGAGAGAGAGAGAAAGGAAGGAAATGTGTACTTATGTTTGTTAAGTCGTATAGGAGTGAGTTTTGAGAGACTATGTTAAAAATCTTCGAAATGCTGTGCGCCATAGGTGTGTTTAGCGTGGTCCCTACCTTATCTAAACCTTCAAAAGAACTTAATGTCAATGTCGCCGGGCCTGCTCTTATGATAAGTATATATATGGGTCATCAGGGAATTACGCGAGCAGTACACCCGCTCGCAGATGACGCATCTGTACTCCTCCTGTCGTTCGGCGTGTTTGTCGGCAACGTGGCGTTTCAGGGATGCTTTGCTGCATAGTACCTTGCCGCACAGTTGGCAGGTGAACAACTTCTTCGCTGACTGGGTGTTCAGAGAGTTCAAGGTTAGCCCCGTCATAGAGGTGAGCACTGAAACACAACAACGCACCTCTCATGCAGCTGCACACCCCCACAACACACTTAAACCCTATACCACGATCGCCAAGAGAAAAAAAAATTACGGCCGCGTACGCGAATCTCGCTCGAATGCTCCTTTCGGTAAGTAGTGTCGTGCTTGTATCCGCTCGACTATGCTTACGTGATCTCGATCGTGCGGTTCCTTTTGCAGCTCGAAAACGGTAGGCGCGTATCTATTTATAAAGCTCGTATCTTCGGAGACCGATCGGAACAGTTTACGGTCGTCCGTTCGTTATGACGATCAATATCTTGTAACAGGTACATAAACGTGACAGGTATCATAAATTTTTATTCAATTACGAAACTATTGTGAATGTTCCACGCTCAAATAATCGTACATCATTAATATTTCTCTGCAAAGTTTCATTTTATCTCGTTCTTATTTATCTCGCGATAAATCGTTGCCAAAAGCGAATATCTTCGCGGCGATTTTAATCCTCTTACATCGCGCTTGTAAAGAATTTGAAGAACAACGTGTACGGGTTCGAAATTCATTTTCAACTTAGTCATAAAGATTGGAGAGAAATTTTTGATAAATTAATTTTGCAAATCCGACGATCAGCGCGTGACTGTGGGGAAATCAACCCTTTTCTTTGCTGCCGCGATCTGCCTGCTCGCCTCTTCGTCTTCACCTTCTTCTATCTTCTTCTATTGGATCACGCCCCGCGCATTAATCATTCCATTAAAAACGAGACTCGCGTCCTTTAGAAAAGCAATTATGCGCGTTACGGCACGTCCTTGAAAACAAAAAGGGGGGAAGAACCGGAAAGATGTGAAGGAATCGACGGCGCGCGCTGTTTCTCTTCGTGGAGAGCGAAGTAAGAACTTTCTTTAACGGCGACTTTCCTCTCCCCGGCCTTCTTCGGGACCTTCGGTCAGTGCTAATGCGGAAAGAGGAAACGGGACAAGAGGAGGCGCACGCACATGCATGAAATTATTCACATACGCACACGCAAAGTACACGCATGATCACACGCACGGGGCGGGCGGCACGCCGAAACGTTTCGCACAAGTGTATACCATACGTGAATGTGTGCATGTACGTTCGCGGGAGGAAAATTGCGGGGAAAAGAAGGCGGATGACGCTGTTTTATAGAATTTGTGCGTTTAATTTCTCTTTCATACGCGAGAGATTCGACTCTATTGTCATTAACACGCGACATTATACAAGTCATTGCGCTCTGGTGGCTCGAGAGAGTTGCGTTATTGCGATCGTGGATTTTCATACGCGCTACGCATATTTTTCGATGTGTGTCCAAAATGTGTTCCAAACGATTGTCGATTCATTTGTTAAATATTCGACGAACATGAATGTATCGCATTATGATGCCGTAATAGATAGTATTGTTCTGTTACATGAAATTAGAACAGTCTCATGTCGGTATACGTTGTCTTACACATGTTACGTGGCATTTTTCATATTTCGTGTTTTCTTTCTTATTAATTGAATCCATCAATAATTACCTCAGAATAATTTGTCATTAATTATTCAAGATCCTAGCAACGTATCGCTCTGCTGAAAATATAATCTCATCTTAAAAGATCTTAAATAATATCACTTAGAGAAATAAATAACGACAATAAAAATTTGAAAGGGGGAAGGCAGGAATGGGACGAGATAAGAGGGATGTTCGTCGGACGGAGCGGGAATGCCTGTGGAACCACACATTCGCATATGTCCTCTATCGAGAAGTGGAATGTGTATACAAGCCGTTTGCCGACTCGTATTTATGAATATGCATGTACATTGTTCGACGGATCTCAGATGTGTGTGTACACGAAGCCTAACAGACATGAGAAACGAGACGACGAGAGAGTACAGGTACACTGAGCATTCTGGATGACATTTAAAGCATGCAACTCGAAATAAACTAAACAAATAAACGTGAACATAAACGTAAACGTAATTAAATATGCGTGACTCGGGCGAGCTGCGTGGCGACTTTTACGAAATCGATACCCCCTCGTACTCGTGTGATCGCGTGTAACGAGGTAGTCCCCCCGGCTTCGGCTTCTTCGTTTTTCCGATTTTTCGCGATATGCACCTCCTCCTTCGTATTCACCGTTTTACGTTTACACTCGACACACGACAGAAACTTCTCACTTATGCAAAGATTTTTTTTCTTTTTTTCTCCCTCTCTCTCTTTCTCCGAAGATACTCGTGGCGGGGAAAAGACATTTCGCTCGAGAGATAGCTCCGAATCGGAAATCAAGGTGCTTCCTGATCAATGAAATGAATTGTTCTTACTTCGTACTCCTCACGGCAGCGCGTCCCGATGATTAACGCGATCAGTGGTCGATTATTTATGGACGATTTTTAAATTCTTATATTCAACGTAATCAGGTATAATACCGATCTTCATCGCGATTGCTCGCTTGTGTGCGGCTTATGAAGCCAGAACACAAAAGTATTATAAGTAAGATACGAGGAATGTATAAGATAAATGAAATATATACATATATATATGCAATTTATATTAGAAACACGTGATCATTTATACTCAACATACGTCGTTTTCGATCAATCACAATATCGCGAATACACAATGCGGTCCATAAGGTTTCGACACAAAAATTATATAAAATAAAGAAAAATGTTCAAAATGTTTTTCTGGCGTGTTCTTTATTTTGTACGATTTTTGTCTCAAAACTTATGGACTGCATTGTGTACACTCTCCATTCTTTCTAATGGACATTAACAATAAGATTACTGGATTTGTTTCTTGTAGGCATTATATTTTATATTGGCATTGTATATATTTTTATACTCCACTTCTCATATCTTGTTTTATATTTATTTGTGTTCCAATCTTTACCGACCACCGCGAGTGCGAGATTTATCGAATACGACGGCTATAGTTTTCGCATACAGGGTAAAACATCGATTCTGTATTGACAGACGGGAATCGGTTGTGTTTGGTCGTGGTTTTGAGAAATCGCGTTTCAGATTAGCGTCGGCTGGATATCAGCTGGACTTCAGTCACTTGCGAGAAATGTTGCAGCACCCGAAATAATACATAAATACGTAAATTCGAGCGCTGCGATATCTGAGAACATTGTAGCTGCTTAATGATGTGTCGAGATGATGCTTGTTACGAAAATACGTTAACCGAACAACGTCCAGCGTGGATACGCCAAATCGCATTTATATCACTTACCTTCCGGCTGAAAGAAAAAGAATCAATTTCTCGGCATTAATGTACCGGCGCGCGGCATAAATTTTCGTATACGCAATTTCGGTAAAACTGGTGCGGTTTAACATAAACGTAAATGCAACATAAGCTTCTCTCTAATCTACTCTTTTCGTCGAGGATGTGATAGGTGGACTAAAAAAACAAGTGACAACACAAACGAGTTATTAAACCAAATATATAGTACATTTCTTATTGTATATAAAAATGAAAATATATTAAAATGCATTTGATATTGCTTAGAAATAATAATAATAATGTGTGGCGATAATAATAATCGTAGTGATAATCAATCGTAATCGTAATAATGAGTGTAGTAACCGTACTGATCCAAAGTAGTAATAACAGTAGCAATAGCAGCAGAGCGGCAGCGATAATGTGTAATAGTGATCGTAGTGATAACGGCAGCGGTAATGACAGCCCGCGAAACTAGTTGCGATAACTCGTTGATGACAACGAGAATACGGGAATTGATAATAATAACAATAATAGTGATCGTAGCAATACAGATAGCGATAGCGATAATAAGAACGATTATGACGTCAAATGATGCTGATGCTGATGAAAATAATATTTAATAGCTATAATGACGATGACGGTTGATGTGTGTGCCGGTGATACAATAAAAAAAAATAATGATAAAGTAATATAATCGCGTCATATAGTATATAAATATATAATAGTAATGATGATAATAACGGTAATAATAGTGACACGGCAATGACGCCGGTCACGATGACATCGACGATGCGATTGTATATAGTTAATAAATATATATTATAACCAAGACATTGTGAAAAATAACGTAACAGAATTATCACGGTATATAACGCACACGGGTTTTCGTTCAAAGCCCAATTCGCATTTACGAGTAATATAAACGTTGCGTCACTGCGTTCTTGACATTATTTTATGTACTACATCGTCATCTCGAACGTTGCTTTACGCGCAAATGCGACATGGTCTCACGAAACGATTTTGTACCAAAACGGAATCATCCTTCCAAGATAGTGTGGAGACTTTTCCAAAGTTTTTTTTTTCGGGGTAAGCCGATATGTTGATTACACACAAGTGCTTGACATTGTCGTAAGGCTTTATACTCGGAGAGTTTATATTCCATGTAATTCTTTCTGCATCGCTTTCATGCGTTTATAGTCAGCGGTTGCGTACGGATATTAATCGTGAAAAGCTATCTGTTCTCGATATCCAAATAGATATCGTAATGTATAATCCTATTATAACGCAAGTAACGGAAAATTAAAGGCTTATTGTATCGTTAGAAAGATGTCACGCGAAAAAACCCTCGGTTTTCTATTTTTCTTTCTTTTTTTTTGTGTTTTTTTTCTTTCCTTTTCAACGGCTGTTTTCGGTAAGGTGTCCTATCGCGCTTATCATTTAGCTCTATGGAAGTAACGGAGAAGTTCCCTACGGAAACCGCGGAGGTTTTATGGGGAAGTAAATCATCTTCGACAAAGCATTCACATAATCTCTGTGCACAAAATCATCTACAAAAAAAGAAACCATGGAGAGAGAGAGAAAAAAAGCGGAGATAAGAAAACTGGGTATGTGCGTCGAAAATGAGAGTAAGCTCGTTTTCACGAACGTCTCAATTGTTGTACTACACAGTCGAGCTTAAGATTATATCGATTGCTACATCTACCGGCGCTCCTCCTTGAGCAAAAAGAAAAATAAGAATATGAAAAGAAAGGAGAAAACGTAAGGAAGCGTCTCTTTCGGCCTATCCGATTTCCGCGAATCTGCAGCGCGATGACCTCCTCTGCCGATCCTCCTCTCCTAACGTATATTTGCGCGCGCGCGCGCGCGTTCTCTCCTCATAAATTTATAAATTCTTTAACTTAACGTTTAGGTACTTTTAAGCAACGATTTGGTAACATCAGTCAAATAATTTTCACGCATCAGTCCAATATATATATGTATATATATATATTAGCACTCGTCGCCTAATTAATTAAAACAAAAAAAATCGCGATGTGAGATACGGATCAGTCCAAATCAGTCGTCGATCCAATTGTGTCGCAGATAGCAGCGAAATAAACTACATACAGATACGTATGCAGTAAATTTATATATAATGGAACACGTCGTGATTCTCTCTCTCGGGCGAATCAGGTCAGTCGGTTATATGCGACTCGCGCGTCTCCCTACATTTCCGACGCGATAAAAGGATCTCGCGAAGCTGCGCGGCCCGCCGCGACACGTGCGAATCAACAAATATTTTCAGTCTTTCCCGTGCTCGGAAGCCTGGTAATTCCTCAGATTGGACATTTTTTTTCGGCAGCGCCTAATCATCAGAACCGAAAGAACGTTCTTGCTCAGCTTAATAACGCGCCACGAGGCCACGATCTCACGCTTCGTCGCGCGTCGCTTTCAAGCCGATCGAACAAAGACCATCTTACCGTAAAAACCAACAAAGTGTTAACTAAAAACTAGAAACTTTAAAATATTACGAGCATTTGCAAGATAATTCTATAAAGCGAGTACATATAAACGTCAGTTGCGCGTCTGTGATATTTTTGCGTGGAAGACCAATCAAGCTTACGTTAATCCTAATGGTGGCCTTTTTTTTTTATAAAGCGTCGGTATTCCCGGTCGCAATTTTTTTGTCAATTGCACATCCTTTTGCAAGCCGTAAAACTTCGACAGTGCACGATATTGTCATGTATCTTTACGGCATGTACGTTACGGTACATATTACATCCCCCCCTACATTACTTGAAAGCGACGCGCAACCAAACGTGATAATGAAGAATGACGTCCCAACGGCTGTTACCATACCAAACTAACGAGTCTTCGATATAACGCATAAACCGGTGGTAATCTGTTGGCTGCACGATATCGCGTGTTACAGGAATATAACACAAAAGCGAAGAATTAAACGAACAGTAAACAAAGAAGACGCTCAAATAATTCTCTATTAATATATAAATTGTAGTTAAATATTCAGTCAAATTTACATTAATTTCATTAATAATTTATTATTCGCATAATATCGCACCGACCGCTGATCGGAGGACAGATATATCTACATGTGTGTGCGTGCACACACATGTATACGCGTGTACATTCGTACGCGCGAAGTAATGCACGAACGTACACAAGCACGTCACACACACATATGTAAATATATATGTGTATATATATATATATATTTATATATAGATATATATTCGCAATTATATTTGGCCATTTTTTTACATTAGTCACAAATTCGTTTCTTCGAATAACTCTACTAATTTAAATATTATCAATATCAGTCCTTTCTTGTCCTGACCACTATATAAAATTGTGTTCGTTATTCTCGTAATTTAAAGCTTCATTCTTCTTCCTCATCCTCTCCGTTTCCCTCGAATTAACAATCTTTTTGCCCTTGTTTTACCTCTCAGCGCACAATCTTTTCTCCTTATTTAAATTATCTGCGCTAATGCATTTCGCGTCACACATAATTTCGCATACCCGTGGAAATGTACAAGATGGTTACAATATGATTCCTTGAAAGTTTCTAAAGTTCTCGCGATATATATACTATATACATGATTTATTGCCCCGATTATTAAAAAATTCTAATCTTCATCCGTCGTTAAGGTGAAAGACCTAATTAATTCAAGAAACGTATAATCGATAACTTTTGTTTATTTTTATCCGACTCGCGGAAAATCGACAAGTCAATACTTCCTGCGCATTTACATCGATATTTACCCACGTAACAATTGACTAATCGAGCCTAAAATATGCTCATTTTGAATGCGTTCGAAAAGATATATATACTTATTAATCCGGATTATAATGCGAGAAGCGGAAAATACGTGTGACGCAACGAGATGCATTCCATAAAACATAGTTTAACATAAATTATCATAGCCTATCTATAAATGCATTCAACGTGCATGTACACCTGCGTCCAGAGATTGCCTATACGAGCCGAAGTGTGAACACACCGATATGCGAGTTCGTGCACGCGCGAACATCAGTTCGTCACCCGAGACGAGAATTCGCGCGTATATTGGGATTTGTGCACTTTCAGAAAAAAATATATATATGTATGGGCGCGTACCTGTCCGCACGGGACGCGCCGCGCGTTGTTTCTTTCCGGTCGATCCATTGTCGAGTTACGATTCGTTGTGCGATCGGCGTGAGAACTCGAAAGGTCTGCGGGACACAAATCGGTGGAAGACGCGACACGCGCGCGTGTGTGTGTGCGTAACGATAGAGAAAATTCTGGTTTCTCCTGTCAATGGTACCGCGACGAATTAGCTTCAGTAGAAGAAACGATATGAAATAAGAAATTATTTACTTTACGGCAGCTAAAAGTACCTACATTCGTGTTACGCAGGCAGGAAACGCGATAAGGCTCCCATCCTCGACTTGATCGCGAATTGGATCCTGCGGTTCAATCGTGCTCGAGTCTTATTGTGATCCTGCAGCTTCGGTCACTCGATTCGCATTGTCACACAGACCCTTCGGTCTTATCGCGATCGCCATGGTTCGGCCTTAATGCAGTCTCACTCCAATCGCTTCCTCTAGTCGCGATCTAAATTTATTATAGCTCCGCTGGCATCCCCCGCGTGAGTCACGCGTCCGATACACTCCGCAGTTACACTTCCGCCAACGTGATTCGGCCCTATCGACTTCCAGCCCTACCCGACTTTCGTATCTGTATTTCGAATGCGTATCAGGGAATCTATTTCATTAACGGAAATAACACGGGCGCTAGTCATGCCTCGCTGTTTTAAGTCAACTTCGCTTTAACTGTACACCGGTTCAAGAAAGTCTTGTCTTAAATGCAACTCGACCCATTTCAACGACCGTCGCGAAACACTCCGTACTCCAACACGGTATCGACCTCGTCGCACACAATTTCGCCGAAGTGACCCCGTATACTGTGCAATCGGTATCGACGTAAACGCAATCGCCGACCATGTCACCCTAGTCCTCGCACGTTAGCATTATGGTGGACTCACATTCGCTCGCAATTGTGCTCTCGACATCTCTCATCGTGTCCCAACTCTCGCGTTCGCACACCGTAAAGCGGCTCCGTCCTCAAGAAAAATAGAAGATTATCTCTCGTTAACTAGCCGAGCCACACAACGATCGTGCTTTAGGCCGACGCGCGTGCATTCGTCAGCTCCTGCCTACTAGCGATCTATCGCGATAGCCGTGTTCGCGTGACACAAAACGGTGATGTCCCAGTCATCATATAGGCTTCTTCACCAAGCGTGAATCGTCGAGGTTCTACTAAAATATAGCGGTTCACGGTTATATGCAGTGACAAGTATGTATATATGTATACGGCTGCCTGTCTGTGAGTCACTTAGAATGCGAGTGATCTATCGGTTCCGGACATAACACAAGCGTCCAAAAGACCTTCAGAATTTCTCAAAACTTCTTCGGAACACGTTTCGAACGTTTTCTGGACCTTTGTATTATTTTGGCATTAACAGCACGCGTATCTTTCGTCCCGTCTTCCCGCCCATTTGCTCCCTCGAACTGACAAAGTCGCATTACCATCAAAAAGCCATGAGAGAAAAACGCGTCGCGACTGTTCGAGAGATTCGGTCGAACGCTCCGAAGCCGTAGAATGCGAAATGGACGAGAAGGAGCGTATAGAATGAGACATTTCGGCCGGATACCACGAAAGTGGAGTAATCTGTGTTCATGGAATATATTATAAAGCGAAGCTCCCATCGGTATGCCGCGAAACGGAAACAGCCGTAACACAACGGTACAATAAGAGCAAGAATAATAATAGTAATACCAATAATAATATTAATAACAATATTAACAGCAATACTAATAATTATAATAATTGCAATATACAATATGAGTAATAATAATAATAATAATAACAAAGTAAGGTACTTTATGTAAAATTCGTTAGGTATCGTAAAAACGAATGTAAGTCTATATAGGATAGCCCGCGCTAAAGCATTTAATATGGAATGAATATATTAGGGTAAAATATATGCGTATATATATGTATGTATATATATATTGTATATATTAAACCATTGCATCTCACTTTTCCCGATTCAAGCGACGACGAAAAATGACGATATAAGAATATTTTCTCGCAGATTTAGGTTAATTCGATTACCCTTTTCTGCTTCGGAAAACCATATCGCGTTCTCTTCAAACCATCGGAACCATGTAAATCGGGCAATATTTAATATCGAAAACGATTAAACTCTCGAATGCTGTGCCTATCCCGGGGCTCGCTTGCAGTCTTATCGAAATTTATTTTTGGACGCTCCTACCTATACTTATCTGGACGATCGTGTCTTCGACACTAAAAACCTTCCTCGAATAATATATCCCATTTCTCGCGATTATATCGATCTAACTAATAAAGCTTAAATTAATTCGCGTTTCATAGCCAATGAGCGCTCTTGACATGGTTTCGACAATGATTCACCTCGTCCCGCATTTCGCGAAACAATGCCGAAGCTTTAGCCAAAGTGCGTCTACAATTAAATCCCAAACTAACGATTCCGAGACTGAAGCAGCTATAATCACAGCGAGTTCAAATCTCTATGTTACAGGACGAGCTTTGTGTTTTATTCGCGAAACGGCGAAAGAAATCACGATAATTAATGCGAGTCACGATAATCGCTGCCTCTGTAGCGTCGGAAATTGTACTCAACGAGATTATACACCGACATCAATCTCCGAAATGATATTAAAATCGGCATTCGCGTGTATCCAGTCTATTGTACGACCTGTCGTGCGACCGATCATTTATATATTCCTGCGGCATTAACAGAAATTAAAAAAAAAAGTAAGAGAAGAACATACGAGAAGCGTACGCTAGAAAAATAAGTACAAGTAATTATAAAATTAAAATTACTTTTCTCTACTTTAATCCATTGGCACTGGGTCCCGTAAACCATAACGCCAGTGTGTGTGTGTGTGTGTGTGTGTGTGGGTGTGTGTATGTGTGTGCGAATCTTACGTGCAAAATCTAAGTAATCGCTTCCGTGAATTACGTGCGATAGGTGCGAATAAACGATTTGTTAACAACACACGCCTCGAGGATTACGCGTTGATTAGAATCAACTCGAAAATCAACTCGCAAAACCAACCCTATAATTTCAATCATCTTGATTGCACCCCCGTTCAGTCTCATTCTTTTTCATCACAACTTTGTCAAGTAATTAGATCCTAAAACTTCCTTGAAAGTTCGGGAGCGCGACATCAACGTTAATATCACCGTCTCGTCATAATATCCAATTACGAAATAAAAAAATGGGAAAATATACGTATATATATATAAAATAACGGTGCGCGAATTCTCTACCGATTCCCAGTTCGCGCATGATAACGACATTCACCACGTACTCTCACATCTGGAAGCACTGATTTCTCGCGGGCCGACGTTTCCTACTTTTTACAAAAATTGTTGCCGAGCGGCTGAGACACAGGAGGAAGATTTTTAAGGACGCACACGCACAAACATCGTGAACACAATGGCGACATTCGACGCAATTCCTATTGTCTCTCGAAAAGTGACCGAGTTGTTTCCGATATAATCGCATCTTCCTCGGGTGATCGAGTGGCTAAAAGAATCCACAGATCCCGCATCCTATGGTCCCAAATGTCAAACCCATTATGACCGATGTACAATCGACAGGCGATAATAACGTAACAATTGCGTTTCGAAAAGTCTCGTACAAAACGTCGGCGGTCCGTTACCGGTCAAAGGTATCAATTTTCACCGTATATTTATCGCTAAAAGTGTCCGTCTGATTCTCATCTCGCGTCGGCTTTATACGTGGCCTCGTATTAACCCTTTAACGCCTGGATTGGAAAATTGTCCCACGAATTATTTTCATGATTATGTACCGCAGCCTTCTTATAGTTTTCGACATTCTAACAAGAAGATATCATGGCAAAATACATGAATTCGAAACCATGACAACATAGGTACTCTTAATTAAAGGATCTTTTGATAAACTAAACAAGCAAAATCAGACGGCTGTACGCGTCCAGCGTTAAATATGCGCGGTTAATAATTGTTAATCGATGAATCGAGTAACGGGCTGAAATCACTCGTCTTTCCGAACATTCGACGTCGTTTTTCGTTTGTTTGTTTTTTGCCTTTCTTTTTGGCTAAACAGCAAGAATTCGAGAAGAGAACGACGCGATTCTCTCCGGATGGCCAACGCTGCCGACACGACGGCCTGGTCGATCGCACGGCCGTCGCGAGCAGCGCGGAACATTTCTTTTTTAGCGTCTATTAAGCTCGTTTCGTGATGTCTCTTGGCACGTAAGACACGCGCGTGCGCAATCACTTCTATTTCTGCCTACGGTGATAGATGCTCTTGTGGTTGTTCAGGCTGTTGAGCGTCCTGAACACCTTGTGGCAGAGCGCGCAGACCGCGCTGTTCAGGGGCTGAAAGTGCTGCTGCTCTTTGTGCCGCTTTAGGGTGAGCTTCGTGGAGAGAGTCTTGCCGCACACGTCGCACGTGTAGCAGATTCCTGGTGGCAGCAGGCTACCGTGTAACGGGTGCGACAGTCGCATCGCGAGGATCGCCGAGGGCGGACCTGAGATCCGCGCGATCACACAGACACATCGATTTTTTTTTTTTTATATAGATTTAGATCGCGAGAGATATTTTTTTTCCATTCGGATGGAAATGCCGCCGAAGACGTAAGAAATGCGAACGTAAGAGAAAGAAAGAGGCAACGGCGATACGATGGAGCGTTTTTACAAAGCGGTAGACAAGCAAAGCGAGACAGGGAGAAGTTATACGTGTGAGTTAATAAATACAACAGATAGAAAAAAAAGTGGAGGCGGTGCACAAATCGATAAATTATATGATAAAAAGCAGATTTTAAACGTGCGTTCATGAAGAAACGAAAAAGTAAAGGTAGATACACACAGGTAGATAGAAATGTAGATAACGTAAAATAGAGACATAGACAGATACATAAATGCAGATATGAACGAGCGTAAAAGAGGGAGAAAACGTGAAGTATGCAAAGAGATTTAAAAAAAAAGAAAGAAAAATGAGAGAAAGAGAGAGAGAGAAAAAGAGAGATAATGAAATCAAGTACCATAGTCCGTTACATATGCATCGACACCCAATTAAAAAGAAATATTTCCATTACGAACCAATATTTGTGGTGTAGGAGGCACACGGAGAGCCACGTGTGTGGATGGACCCCCAGCGCAAGTCCGTGTTCGTGAAGGTAGCGGGTAGGTACACACAGAACAATGACGAACCAGAGCCAAACGTATAGCCGAGCGAGCGGGACCGGGAACAAACAAGAACAAAGATACGACTGCTATTAATATCACTGGACAAGATTAGTTACGATACGCTGCTAAGTATTCTTGCATGATTAGGGCTAGAGAGACAGGGTGATATGCCAAGGTGTTAAGGGCCAAATGTGAGGTTTTCGTTGACAGTCAAAATATGGGCAGGTCGGCTGGTTGAGGGGAAAGACGGTTTAAGGAGGAGCGGGCTTGAGGATTAAATCGGGATCGATCGAGAGCAGATCGGCAGTGGTATCGAAGGAAGTTGCTACTGAATATCCGCCGATACTCTTACTGACAGCCTGTTGAAGTGTCCCTGCGAGCCACGTACGTTGCTCGAGTACTTCGTTTCTGCTGCATCTTTAGTCGCAGAGAAATATAAATGTGGCTCGGAGCTCTGGTTTGTCATTGGTCATGCATAAATAAGCGCGACGATTCGTGGACCGCCGGAGGAACGACAGTGCGATTTGCGCGGATTTCTCGTTACCGTAAAAAGACAAAGAGAGAAATCTTCGTTTGCTTTGCGTCTTGGAAGTTACTTTGCAATCGATATTTCGCTTGTTTCACATTTTCACTTATGGCTGCATTTATGTATTTCTAGTTTACGAGACGCAATAACAAGTGTTGAAGATTTCGTTCTTTGTGATAACGAAAAGTCCGAAAAGAATCCGAAAGAGCGAAAATCCAAGACGGTCGTTTATTATAACCGTTTTGCTGTCATTGTGAAATGAAGAACAAGGATATTGTAAACGCGATTCGAGTTTCATAGTCAATATAATTCGACATTTGTATCTTGCTATATACGTGTGATCGAGTATTGCGCTTGGAGCTAACCAAGAAGAAATCCAGAAATGATTGATAAGGCGATAAATTATACTTCAATCCGTATTTATCGTAATTTATGAACATTTATGATGGGATACCGAATGAGACGGAAACGATGCCCGATGAGAGAAAAAAGGTATTCCAAGCGAGCTTAACAAGCAACGAAATGTCCGCACATACCTTTCTCCGAGCTGTAAAAGTAAACGTGCCACTTTCTTCCGGCATATTAACTGACTTTCGATGGAAAAAGGGTAGTATCTGTAGTATCAACAGTGGAGGCGACGGTAACGGTAACTAATATATATAAAATAAAAGTAACGGTCACAGTAGAGAGTGTAATAGTTAGAGGCAATAGTAGCAGGAGTGACAATAGCAGCAGCAACAATAATATGAAAACTTGCCGATAGAGAAAAATGTTAATGGCGATAACAACTACTACAACACATCAAATAGAAAAGATAATATAATGATAATATCGGAGACAAAAATATTTTTTTTTTTTTCATTTATAAATAAGAGAAAGAACGATATATCCAGAAATAAACGTGCCTTTTTTAAAAAACATTAATACGCGCACGCGCGCGCACCCACGTACACGCACGTGCGTTCTATATCGATAAGTGTATCGTTTATTTTTAGCGATTATAATCTTTTAATGCACGTCTTGTTTACTTGCGAACATAGCTCCGACAATTTTTCCCAACATTTTTTCAATGATGTTTTCTAACGCGAGTGTTTGAGTAATCTAAAATAATAAGAACACATCGCTTCAAAATTGTAATTAATAATAATACAGAAACACTGTGTAAATGCTGATACATGTGCATGCACAAAGTAAAGCTTCAAAACGTGGAACAATCTGAAAAACTATGATGAATAACAATACTTATAATTTACGGATGCTTCTCCTACTTGCACTTCAAAATATCAATATTAATTCGCTTTTACGCTGTATCCAAGTTTAAATTAACCATCCTAACATAAAATTAATTTTTAATAAGTAAACCCTAATTTTTAATAAATATAAATCCTATTCAAATGTGATGGGCGCAAACACAATTGTGCAAAAAATCAGTAAAATGTCTACAACACATTTATATTTTATTTCCGATTTAATAAATCATAGAAATTCAAAATTAAAGCGACATAAAAGTATAGAAATATTAATTTTCCGTGTGAATATCGCGGAAAACTGATTAATTCTGCAAATAGCGCTAAATAAATTGATAGAATTGGTATATATAACACGTGTGTCGTGATGCAAATATATCTTAAATCCTTGAACATGAGATCTTATTGCTAAATCACAGCAAAGAAATTCTGTCGTGGATAGGGTATAAAGGAAGGCATCATATATCAGGAAAGAAGGAAAATTAAGGAGAACGGAGGGAAAAGGAACCACTATTTTATCCAATTATAATTGCCTTGTCTAAAGGAATGTGGAGAGCGTATATTACGAATAAATTAGATACATTAAATAATATTTTATTATCCCGTATTTGTACCGCACCTTTCCTTGTATCGCCACGTAGGACGATAAACAGAAAACAGAACTTGTCTGCAATTATCGTGTGTGCTCGTCACATAAATAATATATAAAAATAACAACAAATCGCGTGGCCCTTGTCGAAAATCGAAAAAGTTATGCCTATCACATAAGTAATCGCTCAGATTCTAATACACGCGGACCTACGGTCCGATCTTTCACTCGTTTCGCAACGCTATTTACAAATAATGCAGATACCTCATTTTTTTCATAAAAAATATCAATGCAGCTTTGCGCGCGTTATCGTTCATTTGCTCGAAGCGACATACCTGAATCACCTTTTCGGCTTTCGCATTTTATTTCAAGACGTCGCTCATCCGACCTGCATTTCACCGATCGTCACAAACGAAGACGCATTGTGTTACACAGACGCCTACTTTGTCGCGAGTGCATCCCTCGCGGACGATGATAGAAAACAACCCCGGCATAATACATTCGCATTAGAAACCAATCAAATCCGTTTCATCGACACGCTTACCGATTCAAGTGATTCAACTCGTTCGTGATTCCTCCACGCTACTCTGCGATAAGTTCATTGACGTTACACTAGATCACATTAAGTCGCAAAACAATCGTACGATCGATCGACTTTCTTTCGCACTTTGAACTGCCTGTCTTCTCATCAGTGCTCGAATACAGTAAAAACAACGGAGAACCGAGATTTCTACGTTTCGAATCCGTCGAATCTACATATTCCGCTGTACAGCGAGAAATACGTATTTTAATCGCCGGCGATCCCCAAATTCCGGATCACGTCGGATCTTAATCCGCATCGATAACGGCAACGTACGCCTGTGTCGCGTGAACATCCGGTACACCCTCGTCACCAAAAAATTCATGACAGAGGGAGAGAGAGAGAAAGCGAGGGGAGCAAACGGCGAGCAATCTCATCCCATTCGCGGATGCTGTTGAGGCTGGTGTTGCTGTTGCTGCTGCTGCTGCTGTTGTTGTTGCTGCTGTTGCTGTTGCTGCGCAGAGTAATTTCTCTCGGTGTGCTCTCTCTGGTCTCTCTGCCATTCGCGGGCCTGCGCTACTTCCTTTCTCTGTTGCTCGCTTTTGTTGTGCTGCCGATGGTAGATGCTCTTGTGGTTGCGCAGACTGTTTAGACTGGAGTAAACCCGCTTGCAGATGTTACAGATCGGTTCCTTGCTGGGCCTGGTGTGCACGTTCTGTATGTGCCGCTTCAACCGCGTTAGGGAGGTCAGGTTTTTGTTGCACGGCTCGCATCGAAACTCATCGCTCGCGCCGCTGCCGGCCAACAGACCTGGCGGCAGAACCAGACACACAGGGGTTACTACTTTTGTAGAGGTTTTTGGCGCACGGAACGTCGCACGGACGTCGGACAGGTGGACAAGTAGACATTAGACTGGGGCAGGGGAGGGTTGAGATAGATAGAGAGAAAGAGAAAGAGAGAGAGAGAGAGAGATATAGAGAGAAACAAAGAGAGAGAGAGAGAGAGAGAGAGAGAGAGAGAGAGAGAGAGAGAGAGAGAGAGAGAGAGAAAGAGAGGACATCATCCCCAATGTGCTTCTTTACTTTGTCCTTTTTTTTGGGAGGGAAAGTTTTTTTCTAGCCGCGGCCTCGCCTCTCGCAATCGCACACCACCATTTCACGCTCCTACACCACCGTCACACATTTAAGATCACACCACCACAGTTTTCGCAGCTGAGAAAATATTGTGCGCCCGTGTGCTCTCTTTTTTTTGCCTCTTAGTACTTTATTTTGCGCCTTTATTAATCGAGCATACGTCGTACCACCGTCACCCGACAAGCCGTGCCCAAACTCGTTTACGTGTTATTTCTTAAAACCACCTTAAGTTATATATGCTTTATGGGTGCTGCTACTGTCGTTGCTGCCTTGCGCCTCATTGCGTAACGTAACGATTATCATGAGGGGAACACCGGATGCAACCATTGTCACCGTATATTTCTCGTTCTTTCTCCTTCTTTATTTTTCTTTTCTTTTTTTTTTAAGATTTTCGTACGGTCAACTTCTCTGTAAAACCGACCACGTTGTCACAGTTGTCATTACACTCGTTAATCCCTTTATCGTAATCATTATCCAAAGTCATATCGCCAAAAGTCATAGTCATTGTCAACCTCGTCGTCGATGTCAGTGTCATGTTATCGTTGTCATCGCCTCGATCTCTCTCTTATTCTCGTGCCGCTTGACCATCATCGTTATTGTAATTACTAATCATGTTATCGTCGCGATTATTCTCCTCAATTTTCATTTCGATCGTTTATTTCGTCTCATCTTCGAACCAGTCATCGATCTCGGCATTTCTGTACAGTTCGACGTCCATTATTGTCACGTGATCGATAGCTCCTCACCTTCAACCTCGTCAGTGTCTCAACATTACTATCATCGTTGTAGTAGTAATAATTTTATCCCTCTATTAGTTCGATCATTATCATTTATAATACCGTATAATAAACGGGTTTATAACCATCATTATGATGAGTACCGTCATCGTCCTTGTCTTTGGTCGTCAATATATTCTCCAGTATTATCATCATTATCTCGTTCGTTATTCCTGTCTCGATTATTGCCGCTATTTTCGTTTACTGCATTTGCATTCTCGCTACAGACTACATCTTGATTTCTCTTTTCTCACGACTGATTTCGTCAAGCTCATATGGAGAGTTTTACGTGACAGATTTTTATCAAAACGTTATAAAAGTAAAAGATGTAATCATTTATATAAAACATCTATAAATTATACTAGCTCCTGTAGCACTTATTGTTACTATCAAACAATATATTAATATTAATATATAAGTGAGAAAAAATAATTTTAAGACAGAAATGGCATCGAAAATGCTAAAACATCAAACAAGAAATGCTAATGCATGACGTAAGTGCTAATAATTTCATGTATAATTAATATCTCGAAATTTCAGTGATATTTTTAGAGAGTAGGACGATATAAGATGTCAAATGTTGTAATCTCTCAATTCATGTTGCTTTTCTTCCGCATATAAATGTCTTTCAAGTGATTCTACTCGACCGTAGTCCGGTTAACTGTACTTTATATAATCACGTAACGATCGAACTTAAATCTTTACTGTACTATAAACCTATAAACACACTATCAAGGCGTGTTATAATATCGATCGAATACGATGACAATGGTGATAATCGCGATGCTCTAATCCGGAAGGCTCCTCTAACAAGATTTGTTTTTTTTTTTGGCAGCACCTCTCAGTTCGTCGCATGACGTTCATATCTTTCGAGCGCAATTAGGATAACACAGTGCAAGCAGTTCTAAAGTTCCAGCGAACAATCGTGAGCGATGAAGTTAGTGTTTCATGATCACCAGGTATATATATATCCATGTGTCGATGCATATTATTTACAGCAAAATAGAGCGTAATATCTTATATATATAGATATATGTACATGTACGCGTATGTGAATATGCGCGGGAGAGTGGAAATATGTGCGAGCTGTGTACACAAATGCGATATCTGTTTCTAATGAGGTGATGCGAATGAAGCGTAATGTATTCTATATTTCATGATTAATGGCATTTTCGTAGCCTTGAGCGAAAGAGCTACCAACAGAAGTTCTTTCTTCTCGCGCGATATTTAGGCCGTGAGAGATAGCGCTCGCTCATTAGAAACAACATTTTATTCGTTATTTCTTTTTTTTTCAATTATCTCCTTTATTTCCCCTCGCCGCTAAGTCGCGACGGTTCTATATATACGGCATTATTACGCCGGCGTTATAATAGTGGAGTCGAGTTTTTCTTAAATATAATTACAATCTCACGGGTGCAGGAACAATGAGATATTTATTTATATCAAAACGAACGCAGCTATACATCTTGTATAATCTGAGTCTTTCACGAAAACGTAACATTTTGTAATCTCTTTGTATACAACTAATGAAATGTCAGAAATTGCACAACGTCAAATAACATTTGATTGATAAATATGATCTATTATAAACAGTCAACCAGTATTTTTATAACGACTTGAATTTTATAATACGCTCAATGTCGAGGAATAGATAACATCAAAACAAGTCAAACTCTTTTTCCAATAAAAATCTCAGTGGATAAATGTCGACTAGTAGTATTATTTTATCAATACGAATATTAATGACTGATCTAGAAGACAAAAATAAACAGAAAAAGAGGGAATATCGAGAATTTAGACCGGTATAATTTTAATGAGCCCGATTTTGATACTATCACGTGAACCCGAAATAACATATCTGACACACTTTCGTTACCAAAAACCAAACGAAACATAATATTACAAATAAGCGTAGAGGTCATCGAAATTCAAAACTCTGCAAAATTACATTGGTTCTCTCAGTTCGTTCGGGTGTAAGTTCATTAAATCAATAACTATACTCTAACTACACTGTATAATATTGCGTTTCCGGAATTCCGGCTTACAGATAAGGAATCATTATTAATAGTTTTTTTTTCTTCTTTGGTCTCAACCGAGGTAATCTGCCGGTGGAATAAACGACTAGCAACATTCCGCTCCAATACTGTTGAGATATAATTACAATACATCAGCGGTAGTGTAACATACTATAAGTGGAACACATTTATACAAAACGGGTATGTCTTCTATTGACAGCCGGTAGACTACATCCATCTCTCTCTCTCTCTCTCTCTCTGTCTCTTCGTAGAAATCTCCAAGGTCTGGCATCGTGTGTGTATTCTGCACACGATATTCTTAGTTCTTTTATTCGTCCTGTTTTACGATACGACGGAGAGGCTCGTCCTAGATTAGTACCGCCGGTCAATACGTAACTTCGCACTGTGCCTCGTGCTCCTTGCGGTCCTTGCGAGCGTGATATTGGCTCTTATGACTGACCAGACTATTCCTGGACTTGTAGCTCCTGCCGCACTGGTCGCAGGACAAAGATTGCGGCACGTAGAAATGCGTGTCGGCCAAGTGCCTCTGCAGGGACCAGGCGCGAGAGAAGGTTTTCTGGCAGAAATTGCAGTAAGTGCGATTCGAGGATTTGTGATCCGGTTCGTGATACGCCCGCGACGACGCGTCTACGTGTTTCGATTGCACGAGACCGTTTCGCGAACGTAGCCATCGCAGATCGAACGGCGATACGTCATTGTTCGAAGATCTTCCGGACGTTTGCGGCTGCTGTTTATCTCGAAGGCCATCGTGACGATACTCGTGCGCTGAATCGAGATCCGTGTGCCTCTCGATCGTGTGACTCGACAGGAGGCAGGACTCGAGCTCGTCCATCCGCGGCGAGATGGGCTCCGATTTCAGCACGATCTCCATCGGATCGTTAATGTTGTCTAAAAGATCGATTATCGGCAGCTCTTGGTGCTGCGGTTGCATCACTGTCTCGCCGTATCGATTTGCGCTTGTATTTTGGTTCGATTCCTGTATTTTTCGTTGGTATTCGATGTTGGTAGTGGACTGCCAACCCCCGTCCTCCTCGGCGACCTCCTGGTCTGCAACCAAAGAGGAGGGGGCTGAGTCCAACCGAATTCACGCGACATCATTTAGTACCATAACGAATAACTTTCAGTATAACGAATATTTATTCTCTCTCTTTCTCTCACTCTCTCTCTCTCTTTCTTCCCCCCTCTCGCTTTCTCTCCCACTCACACACTCTCTCTATTTATCGTCATAATAATGTAATACGCGCGATTTTTTTAAGCTGATTCTCGACAAGAATGAATTCAAACGCTTTTACTAAAATGAGTAATATCCAAAGATTGTGTATTCTTAGCACAAAGTCGACGTTGAAATGAGAGCGACGTCTTGTCGTAGCGTTGCGAGACGGCGAGAGTCAATAAATCCTAAACCATGACTGACTTGAGAAAGACCCAAACTAGATCTGTTCTCGAAGAGAATGGCACACAATGTCTATTCAATCTATTCAATTTAAAGTTATTTAAAATTAGGATCCTTTTTATAATATAATAGCGGAAAAGAAAATGTCATTAAAACTGTCATATCGAAATCTGTAATTCTGCTCTTGACGGCGGAATTATGGAGTTAAAAGACTAGACGAGGAAAAGCAGATATGAATAATTATAAAGTAAATCCAACGTGATACATCGATGCGATTGTAAAACGGATAACGCGTTGGATTGACTCGCGTGCCATCGCCCGTGGGCGGGGCGCTTTTACTCGTCATTTATTTTAATTCCATGATTTTGCCGTGAACAATATTAAAGATTTAATACAGCAATTTCAAATAGATGATTTTTTTTCTTCCGCTATATCTCGTTGACAGCAGGAATTTAGAGTTAAGTTTGGCTAGTTCGAACGATTCGTTGCAATTGATCTGTCGAGAGCTAATTCGAACATTCGTACGCAACCGGTCTGTATCCGAGTCGAGTCCGTCGAGATACAACGCGTCGGCACATTTGACACCGTAACATTCATCGGGCGAAGCATGTCGGTAGGACGACAACGATCGTCGTCAACACGGGAGCACGGCGGAGTTCGCGGACGCTTCTTTGCGGGATTTTACCCAGCCGGTTACCCGTGGCAACGCTACCCCACGTCGGTCCTCCGCTTCTCTACTTCGCCCTTCCTCTCTTCGTGTTTCGCGCCCCTCGTGATCCTGCCGTCGCCGCCGCCGCAGCCCGCGCGCGCGCCTCCCGGACCCCCGCGTTCACCCCGAAGCGTTTCCCCCTCGCGATACAACCGAGAAGAAGATATATACGTAGGATGTGTATTATTCTTAATAACCCCTGTATGCCGTTACGCTGTATTATGACTGATGTTGACTCTAAGCGCGGTGAGAGAAAGAGAGGAGCAGCTACGATCGATAGGCTGCTCCGCTCCAGGTAAAACGAGTCCAGGACGCGCGGGAACGTCGCGGAACATCGGGGAGAAAATTTACAGCACGAGAATTTTTAGATCAGCTTCACGCGTGCCGTCGAATATTTAGCTATCTGCATAAATGCGACATTAACAGTCGTCCCGAGTATACGACTGGGTACGCTGCAACGAATAGATTTGATCTGAATGCCGTCTGAACGATCGCTATTCCACATTTAAACGATACGTGACATAATAATTCTGTTCTCCAACCGGTAACTGTGTAACTACGCAATTCGAAAAGAGAACGTACTCAAACGCATATGTATAAAGCATCCTTTTTTTTTCGTTTTTCCTTTAGTCGTCTCAGCTTGCATAAAACGCGCGCGCGTTCGAGAATATCATAAAAACCGAGAGGTAACCCGTTCTCGCGCTCTGCACAATATCCGTACCCCCAGCGACGGAAAGGATGGGCGTTCCGCAATAGGCAAGCATTATGCCGATAGACAAGCGATCCCCTTTTCTCTACGCTTGCCGGAGGAAACGGAGGGAGGATGCTGGGCTGCGGAGTGTGCACGCACGGCGGCCGCGCTATTCTCTAGCCAAACCCGTTCGGACAACGAAGAGAGAGAGAGAGAGAGAGAGAGAGCACATGTTTTACGACGCGCAAGAGACATCTCACAAAGCGACTCGAGAAGTTTTCTCATGTAGATTGTGCATCGCTATTCTTAGCGAGGAGCACTCGTTGGCTTCTCTAACAGGCGCAAACAGCGGGCTGTTAGAGATATAAGCCAGTTGCACTTCTTGCTCTCCGTCTCTCCGCGCTAATCTTCTTCAGATTATACGAGAGAGAAAGAGAGAGAGAGAGAGATTTCGAAAAGCATGGAAGCGATTTAAGATGCATTCAATTACATAAACGTCTCATTAAATTCTATCATTTCGGTAATAACGCGCGATCGTTCGGACCATACGCGAAGGTCAACCGGGTAATAGCGATATTGGAATATTTTTTAACGATAAACAATACAGTTATAGAATCGTTATAATATGAAAAAACGATAATATTTCTATTCGGTAGATATTACGAGGCGAGAATTACAATTGCTTATATCGATGTCACTGTTAAGTGACTTTATATCGCGCATTCTTTATTTTCCGGTCGTTCCGGTTATTTTATTTTATTTTCGACTAGATACGCGATATTAACGACAAAGAGAAAGTTCATCGTAACTTGCGACGTATAATTGATTGTATCTATCGCTTGCATATATTCCCAGCGTCTATCCTCACAGAAATCTCAGATAAAGGAACGCGTTTATCTGAATAGATAATCGCTGATAACATCAAGGAAAGTCTATGTAGTCATAATCGCCAGTGATGCGATCATCGGTTTCCTCTTTCTTTCACCACCACGATATCTCCGTCATACTACAGCATGACGTCGCTCATTTGTGTCGTGATTATTGTGATCGATGTGTGTACCCTAATCGACGAGAACCTACGAGGAAAAGGAAAGAGCTTTGTTTGAAAGATTCGTTCGGAAGATCGTGGGCCATGACGACGAACGACAGAGCGAAAGTGCAATCGCCGTGCCCCCTGCCCCCTTCCTCTCTCTCTCTCTCTCTCTCTCTCTCTCTCTCTCTCTCTCTCTCTCTCTCTCTCTCTCTCTCTCTCTCTCTTGCCTTCCTCTATAGCCCCTCTCTCCGAATCGCCTCGCCATTTCTCTAACACTGCTCGTCTCTCAAATTCCCTCCGCCGACTTGTCGCGTCCTCCGCCCCCGCGCCCTCGCCACCTCGCCCCAATCCCCACACTGTTGCGCAGTTTTCGAGGTCACCTCAAGTTCATCGATAATAGCACAAGCGAAAACAAGCAGCTAGACCTGAGCGTATCCCCGATAAGTACGTACTACAGATAAAAAATTCCGTCGGATTTGGTTCGGAGCGAACTTTCATTTGGCCTTGGCGGGCGTCGCGCGTCCATCCGAGAATACGTACCGTTAATGCCGCGCGGCAGGGGTTCCCTAATCCGGGCTCTCTCGCGGCACGCGGCGTCCCTACGGTCACGTGGACCGAGAAACTCGCGAGAGGAGTACCGCGAGGAAAGGACGTTCTAGGAGAGCAAAGTCCCGAACCGGATGCATCTCGGTGACCGCAAACAGTGCAATCCTTTTCCGGATTACTTAAGTTCGTCTCAAAATGTCGAAAAAAAATTCTAGATCTTCGAAATTACACGTGGCTACGAAAAACGTGTAATTTCGAAAATTTGGATAATCTTAATGGCTAAAAATTTATCGGGATTTAGGAGAGAACGTGATGTTTGAAATTTCCGACCTTTCGAAATTAACAAGTCGTAAATCTATCAATCAATTTTACACGCGTATATTTGGAATATTGAAATATAAATGTTCGAAAGGGATTAAAACGGGCGATAGCTCAATTATTCGATAACGCGTATCGACTGAAATCATCGAACTCGTCGAAAATGAAAATTGGACTTTTGACGCAGGATGATCTTTTTTTCACGCGCAATCCTAATGTAGAATGTAAAAAAAAAACAGTTATCAAACATTAATTATGCATGACCGTGAACAATAGTGCATCGCTTTGTAAATCATTTCTGACCAAGTCGCACGGAAAGCCCGTTATCAATTTCGATGTTTCCCGCGACGACACTTCCGGCGACCCAACTTCCGGCGTATCGCGTTAAAGAGAAAAAAAAAAAGAGAAAGGAATCGGCTGTCTTTTTGCCACACGTGACGCACGTGTTACGCGTAGCGGGATGAACGAACGGGGAGATTTATGGGCGAGTGCGCAAAAAAAATGAGAGCCACTGTGCATCAGCACGATCGCAACTACCGAAACAGCAACGAAGTGACGGTGGCTGAATGACGGATTGGGTAAAAGAGGGGAGGTGGGAGATAGTACGGAGAGGGACGAGGTATATTAGAGAAAGAGAGAGAGAGAGAGAGAGGAGATGCGCTCGCGGTATCGAATAAACAGACATGAACGAGAGACTCCATATCATCCAGCCAGAAACTGACAAAATTTCGCGTGCCATTTATTCGCAGCCTCGCGAGATGGCATGCCCGGCTTCGCTTTGCCTCTCTCTCTCCCGTGACTTTCGGGTGTTACGCAACCGAAATTCCTCCTCGTATCAGCAGCGAGTTTAAAAGCCGAACGCATCGTATGAGCGATCGCGAGGAAGGATAAAAAGGAAAAGAGAGGAAAAGCTAAAACGCGAACCGACGACCTTTACATCCGATACGTATGGAATCCAGCAAAATGCCACGTGTGTACACGCGTGGTGTATTCTAAGCCACGAAATCCTGGGGAACAACAACTAGGAACAAGATTAATGGGAGCTGATGACGGTCGTCCGTCGAGATCTCGCTAAACGAATTCTAGATTCAATCCGGGAGGTCTATCAGACAGGTCTTTTGGAGCTGATACGAATAATCTTCCCGGACTCCATTTTAAAGATGTAATCCAAAAAGTGAAACGTAGTGCCTCGAAGAAGCGGTGGTTCACCTTGTGGATCGATATGCGCCTCTATCCATTATATATCGCTTAGAGTTGACACGCCGAAAAGGACGAACCGCGCCCGAAGTGCGAGAGCGTTTTAAGATTGCTGACAAAAGGGGCATTGAGATTAAAAAAAGGAAAGGTGCGCAAAAATACGTTCTTTTCTCTGTCTCTCTCTCTCTCTCTCTCTCTCTCTCTCTCTCTCTCTCTCTCTCTCTCTCTCTCTCTCTCTCTCTCTCTCTCTCTCTCTCTCTCTCTCTCTCTCTCTCCCCCCCCCCCCTCTCTCTCTATGCGGTGCTAAAAAGCGATAGAACAAATATTTGTTTAGTACCGGTGCATCGAGACTTTGCCACGCCTCCTGATACACAAGCGTAAAAAGAAGATAAACCGCACTTCGAAATTCAACCTCGCAATCGATATTTTCGTGCTGCGCTAAACTTTGCGACAGATTACCACCTATCTGCGTCTCTCTACGAAAGAACGCGTCCGAAAAGAAGGAAAATAATCGGAGCGCCATGCGAGGCCGATACGCTGTACGTCTCGGTTTAAATGCATTTTCGAGGAACAAATTAAGTATTCACGAGAGAAACGAGAATACGTGGCTCCAAAAGAGAAGCAAAAGAATGCACGCGCGAATTCGATGTGCTCCCGCTCTCCCTCTCCAAGCTCTTATAACTGACTTTTTAGTCACGTTCCTTGAACGCGATTGCTATTTTGGAAGTTAATATGTTTTACTTTTCATTCCAAACGCATACGCATCCCATGCTGGATCAATGTCGCCCATCGCTGTCCGATCAAAATATCGTTTCTCGCATTGTGTTCAAGGATTTTAAATACAAAAGAAAAATATTGGAAGATAAGAGACATTTTCTATTACATCGCAATTTGCGATAACTGAAATTGAATAAAATGATGTATATAATGTCAAATAATGTGTGAGTTAAAGAAAAAACGTCGCGCCACTTTACCTCGAAATCTCCACTGATAATTACCAACGTCATAATTGCAGCGAACCGGGACAAAGAGACTTTCAGTTCAGACTCAGAACCGATCTTGCGGTTCTTGTCGACGATTAAGCACGCGATGAAGCACGCAGTTAGTTAATGAAAAGAAGGGGGCCGTCGTATCCGCGAAAGCTAGAGTAGCTCTCGGTCCTAAAAATACTGCCGAATCTAATTCTCGATTACGTCCCGCGAACTTGAATGCAAAACGAAGGGCAATATACTGATTCACGAACATTGCTCGGGAGCGTGCAAGAGGCGTCGAGTTCACCGTAAATATCGCATTTAGCTTTTGAAACAATGCCAAGATCGCGTCATTATCATTTGCTCCGCCGTTAAGACCCCGCCGCGCTTAACTTTAGCAGCGATCGTCACGTCGAACATGACGAGCATCGTGTATCGTCTACTAAAAATTACATCAGTTCCGAAGAATTGTCTACTCAGTCTACTGGTATTTATCGACAAACACATTTAATTCGTTAAACCCTTCCGACAGAGAACGCGAAATGACTGCAGTCGACTGATGACAAATATTAGGATTAGAATACGCGAAGCTATCATATAACGACAAACAATTTATCGAATACTTTCGAAAGTTAACGCCCACGAGATATTTTGAAATATTCCGAACGAAGTGTTAAATGCATAAACAGCGTACAAACGCAGCGCACGTTCCTCGAACGGTATCCCCGTATACCCTTCGCAGCGAAGGGGTTGCTAATGCTCCTGAGACCCCCGTAAGCGTGATAAATATCTTGAATCTTCGTAAGAGATGCGCCCGACGAGACGCCTTCGCAGTGATCGGTTTCGCGCGAGGCTGTTCTCTCTCGACGAGTGACATTGCATAAATTCCGGTCAGCAGCGAGTGCGCCGTCCGCGTTGCTGCTGCGTGTCGCAAGATATTCTTCGCCGAAACTAGCGGAGAAAAGAAAAAAAGAGACCTATTGATCCTCAAAAGCCGCCGGTCGCGCTGGTCTTTCGTTCGTCGCGCGAACCGGCAAGATATAATTTAATGTATCTAATGATTCGCGGAGAGTGAGTGGCAGGAACGTGAGTGGCGTACCAAGGTCGTCGTATTTTTAGTTAGGCCAATGTTTAGTTGGCCACGTTCGTTCTCGTCGGAGATAGAGGGACCTTGAAATTCGCGGATAACATCTGCAGCCTTATCGACGCGGCGGTCCCCAATCCGCCTCCTCCTCTTTCTCCTCCTCTCCCTCTCTCTCTCTCTCTCTCCCCCCTCTCTCTTTTCCCCCGCTTTGCGTTCTTTGGCGATAAACTTTTTCAGTACTAACCTAGTATAAGCCAGCCGTTCAAATATTAATCGACAATGCGAGGCCGCACCTGAATTTGCACAACCGACCGATCGACCGATCGACTGATTGTCGCGCATTTGTCAAAGTTTTCTCCTCCTCCCAACCCCCTCGGCTCCGATTTCCTCCTCCCCCCTCCCCAAGGATACTAGCGAAAAAGATATATGCGCAATCGAAAAAATGCGTCAGCCAGACTATCATGGTCTCCGTCGCGGCCGATGACGACTGCCGTCAACTCGGGGAACATTCTCGCCAGCTGAGACTCGGTCGAAGCCACGAAAACGCACGCAGACACGCACACACACACACACATACGTCGCGTTCGATCGGATATATTCCTTATTCTTTTCCCCGCACACACTCGCATTCAGACGCGAGCGCGCTCAATACGGCGCGGCTGCCGAAATCCGCTTGTGGAAGGTCACGCACACCCAAGTACGCCATTCTTCGTTCCCGTAATTATTTGCCATTATCGTTAGCGGGGAGGGCGACTCCTGTATCACCTTAAGCGATGTAATCGCGCCATTACGTCGACGTAAGCGGTCAGGCCCCGTCTCTCTCGACGCGCGTCGGCAGTGCGATGATTTTCGATATACGGGTCGCCATCGGCATTCCCGTTTCTCGTTTAATTCCCCGTTTCGTATAGTAGTTGAAACTTGTAATAACTTGGTAACGCCATAACTCGGCATTCTAATTCCGTCTGGCGTCTTTTTCCACCTTTCGTTAATTATCGTAGATAATTTCATTGTTAAGAATGCACCGTTTTACAGATAGAAAAAAAAAAATTATTAGACCTATCACATCCTCTTTTACGACAATATACGTGTGCTATGCGCATACGAAAGATCAATGAGAATCCCGGAAACCGAAGTTGCGAGACGTAATTTCCGGCGCTTTATCGATCAATCATATTGTATTATTTTCTTTCCTTTTCTTTTCTTCGATCGTACCTACGCGTGCAACGAACGTCACGGCGCCATATCGGCGATATCACGCCGCGTATATTGATTCTATTGCAAAACGTTAACACACGGGGGCAACGTTAACAACACACGGATACGTAGCCCGTTCAATCGAGCGATACAAGCACGTCAACGATCGATTATCGAGAAATCGGCAACACTTATGTCAACGACACTCAAAGCATTCGGCGCTGATGGTTGAATTCCCGAGCGGGAAACCGGCGAATGCGATACGCATACACAAACGCCGGGGGCGCGTCGCCCTGCGCGTCATTAACCCCCTTCTTTTTAGGCCCCGGCGACGCAACCCTCTCGTGGGTGTCGCGGTGCGCCGGGATAACGATTTCGCGGCGCGCCACGAATATTGCACAGTGATGCCAAACACTGGTACACACTCCATTCCATTTCTTTTACGCCAATTGCGTTCGCGTGTGCACATCGTCGTGCCGACATTAATAACGGCGGTTCGATGTTCGAGCGAATGTATCTGCTGCGGCCAGCGTGAATTTTTCGCGCGAGTCGATAAAATTGTCGTCTGGCCCAAAGGCGTCGCTCTGCCCACGTAACTATGCTCTTTATTCAACCGCCTCGGCTATAGAAAAAAAAACAAGAAAAAATACTGGTAGAGGTATACAAGGTGTCTCAGAGAGAAGATTTCCGGAGTGAATTATTTAGTTCTTTGACGATTTTTAGATGCCAGAGTCCAATTTGAGCTGAAACTGCTTTATGGAACATTTTTTAAGAAGTATAGTTTCGACTTGTCTATGAATGTCTCACAAAAGTTATAGGCACAATTAACAATGAGCTACTCGAAAATATTCTACGTATAGTATTGACAGCAACATGAAAACGTGGTATAGCAATAGCACATCGATGATAATATTATAGTTGATACATTTTTGATACATTTCAGTGCTCTGCCCTATTTAACTTTTTGCCTTATGTTACAAATATTCCGTTCTGAATAATATATTCTCAAATTCTCGCATATTTTTCCCGGGACACCTTACACTCATATTGATTTGAAACATAAATAGATAAACAGATCAAAATTATACGTCTACACTTTTATAAAACTTTATAAAATGACGCGTGAAAAAATTGACGAGTAAAAATAATTTTTTTGACGTAATATCTGCGAAGTACGTATATGTAATATCAAACGCAACGTATATATGTTTCCGATACATAGATATAACGTATTAATAAAGTACATTTGTGAAACGTGCCGCGCGCGGATTCACCTCTTATATACGGAATTTAGATAAACCGTGATAATAAATTCGATCGTATTCGTGTATTAAAACGTAGCACAATGACGTTTGACGTGTTAACGAGCATAAGTTACAGTCGACGAGCGTGCTTGTGCGCCGAAATTTTGCAAGGACGACGCGACATTCCGAGAATTACATTTCCGAGCTCGGCTGTAAGATTACGGTTACCGAGCTCGGCCGTGTCCACTCGAAACTGTGGAGCCGCATGTGCTCCGCGTAGTGATTTTTTTTTACATGATTTTTATGATATGCAAAATGTAGGCGATTCGTATAAATGGTGCCGTATAGTAATGATGATATCGATGATTTTGGAACGCATGCCAATTAGAAGAGATTTTAATAATCTTCCAAGCAGATAGTAGTGCTCTTTCACCGCAACCAGTAAACATTTTCATTCACGTAATTTGTGATTTGTGGTTAGTTTGATATAACTGCACAAGTCCTTAGTTACTTTTATTAGAGCGAACCGCTACATCGCGTACGATCGAGGTCTGCCGCGATGTATCGACTGTCAGTGGAAGAATAATAAAGTAGCGCAGAGTGCCCTTAAAAAAATCAAAAGAACGCACATTGAACGCACGTTTCTACGGCCGCGTGATAACGAGTGCTACATATATAGCGGGAGCGTGATATCGATTTACCTCGACTTCTCAAGCAATTCTAATGATTTCAAAAGGGCAAAAGAGCTAAAAGAGATTCAAGTTTTCCTTACCTTGCGAAGTGCCCGCTAGATCCGGTGTCTGCAAGCCGTGGCCCAACCCTGGAAATTTCACTATCGTCACACGTAGCAACGGCAATCCCATCGCGCGCAGAAACTCAACAACGGCCTGTACGCAATTTCGCAATTAAAGAAGAAAAAAAAACGCGTGGTGATGCGACCGAGGGTGGTGCGGACAAAAATCGGTCAACTGCGAAAGCGGAGTGCTATACGCCAAGAGCCGAGAACTCCAGTCGCACAGACGATGCGTGCTCAAACGGTGCTCAAACAAAGGTCTAAATCAAATCGACGGAAGCAACTGAATATCTTTCTTAAAATGCAAAATAAAACAATTTAGGCAGAAGTGTTGGCAGTAACCAATGTACTCGACTCAAACCGCGACTTGTAATTCGACGTGCACGTAATGAGAAATACCGCTATATGGAACAGAGACCGTGTGCGCTGGAGAGACGATCTGTCGCGTACGCTCAACCCTTAAGTGCAGAAAAATAAAACATACATTTCCTGAAAATCTAGATTTATCCTTTCTTCAGGTCCTTTCATTCGAGGCCTACCTCAGATTGAATAGAAAGTTGATAGTCCGAGATTAATATCGAGCAGTCACTCGCGCACTTAAGGGTCAAAGGGTGAACGCAGCCGAAGGGCTGCGAATTGGTCTGTGCGTACAGGCCCACCACGGGCTCCGGTGTCCCCCACGTACCTGATAACGGCGTGTGATCGGTGGTGAGCGCCGCCATACTGAAGTTGAAGCTGCCGGGCGTCGACGTGAAGAGCTTGCTTTCCGGCAGGAAGTTCTGCGCGGACGTGTGCTCCGGTTCCGGCTCGTGTTCGTTGCTGCTCGCGGACGCGGGCGGCCGGTCCGACGCCGCGGCGCCGGAATCCGACGAGTCCTCGTTGTTGCCGGCGTTACCGCCGCCGTTGCCGCCGGTCAGCTCCAACGGCTCGCACTTTATATTGTCCTCGACGAGGCTGTTCTCGTCGTGTACCCCGTTGCCCTCCACCTTCGTCGACAGGTGGTTGTTCTTGACCATCGAGAAGTCCGTAGGCGTGGCGTCATTGTTGTTGAGCGGTGGCGACGGCACCCGCGGTCTCTTGGCCGACTCGTCGTGCGGGTCCGGGGTGCGTCTCTCGTTTCGACGTATCTGGGCACGGCGCAGGAGCTGCTGCACCGTGGTCGGCGTCGGGGTCACGGGTGTAGGCGAGCCGCCGCGAGGGAAAGTCTCCTCCGACTTCTCGTGGAACGGCAGGTGATTGCCGCCGGCCGCTAACGCGCGGACATGCGACAGCTGAAAACAAAAATGGAACGGCAATGGTAGTATTAATTATACAGACTACAGCACACACACACACATACACCAACACGTACGCACGCGTGCACGCACACTCCACTCCTACACACGCTCCCAGATCGGCCGTAATTACTGAGACCATCGCGATACGCGATACGCGAGCCGGATTTGTCGTTTAATCGATCGAAAAATCATTTCACCAAAAATGATGGTTCGGTCGATTGGGTGGTGAGCAAATTGAAGAGTCTCGCGATATCGCGACACCGTATCGATATTCGATACTTTACATTTACGGTAAATACCGATTTTCAATTTATTGAGCGAGCCGCTTTATCTTTGTTTGCTTGACCTATGACAATTACGAGTCGGAATCAAGATAGACGCGCTCTCTGCATCGAGATAACACGGAGGGGATCTTTCGCCAAATGTAACGTCTAACAAGTAACGTATATAAAAGATACGTTTGAGCTTTCGAGAGATACGCGGCGAGCTACTCGACGTTACGTCGTGGCCAAATACCCACACACAATACGTGTTCACTTTCTCACGGTTGAAACTCATGTTTACACGCGCTTTTAAACCAAACTTCGAAACCGTACGTAATTGCGGTGCATTCGATTTCGAACGTGCCACAGACACGGTCAAGAAAATGGAACGGAGATAGAATCTTACGCCAGCTGTCGCACCTCCATTGTCACTCGTAATTCTCGTAAACGCAGCGTGCAACGTTCTCACGTGCCCGCAGCGTCAAAGTCCGAAACTCACCGGAATTACCCCCGCTTTCAGTCCCCTCCCCCTCCCCCCCCCCGTAATTTGCGCCCGAAAAACTTACCTCATCTCTGTCGGGCTGGTCGGTCTGTTGCGTGAGACCCGATACCCTGAGGACCTCCGCCGTCTTCAGAAAACTACTGAGAGAACGCTGATGCACGTTCACCTCGCCGTGATAAATAAACTCCACTAAGGCATGCAAGTCGCTGAACGCTACATCCTGGAGCACTATCACTGGGTGCTTGCACGGCGTGCTCTGAAACGGTGCAACGTTTATTGCGCATAATCATTAACGGGTGGCGATTGAATTTCTTTCTATTGACTTCTAAATCGACCTCGTTTACTTCGCGAGCAAAATCCGCTCCGAATGTTTCACGTGAATCGTGAAACCGGAAGGTCTTCACTGGCATTAGCGAAAGAGGGAAGAGGGCGGGAGAAGCGGAGTCCTTACCTTGAGCAATTCTCTGAAGTACGGACTACAAGCGGAGAGAACGACGCGATGCGCTTTCAGGCTCTTGCCGTCGCAGGCCAGCGTCACGTCCACGAAGTCCTCATCGTCCCGCAGATTTTCAAACGCCGAGGTTATGCTGCTCTGGTAATTGTTCCATCGCAGGCAAAAATGTTGTGTATCTACCATCGTTGTGTCTATTCACCTGCAATTAGAAAAAGGAACGTCTTGCTGCCACCGACTGGACTGAACACAGAGCTGTCACTTAGCGATCTAAACGCGACGCCCGCGATGCGAGAACGCGCGTGCAAAAAAACACGCGCGGCCGATCGGCTTCGCCGCTTAAAACTAAACGTTAATGTGACGCACGCGCGCGTAATTAAAAATTTTCGGCTACGATGCCGTCCTAGGGCACGACGCGCGCCGATAAGCTTGCAAACTGATAATTTTAGATAAGTCCAAATTTCGACATTCGAAAACACAATTGCAACGTGTACACACATTCGATACTGATATCAAATCGCAGTTGCATGTGTACCGCGATATTCCTGATAAATCGGAGGATGACTATAAAAAAAGAGGAGAGAACGTTGGAGAGAGTTAAAAGAAAAAAATAACACACAGCGATTAGATGCTTGAGAATGTATTCTTGTCCTCGCGTGATGCATATTTAATTCAGTTGCGATATCCGCTCGTTTCAATTCTCCCCGCTTGTTACAATGACGAGAAAATTTGACATCGTCGATATTAAATTTTTTTCTACGTGGCTTAAATTATTGGCGATAAAAAGTAATTTCCGACCGGCAATCAATTTTTCATAAATTTATATGCAGCAAGTTCGAAGCTTCTTGTATCGAGGCTTGACTCGAGCTTAAGAAACAATAGGGAAGAATTGTGTAAGAAACGCAAGATTAATTACAGAGATGTAAAAAATGTGTATTACGACGTTGAGATATACAAATGAAGAGACAATTCGTGCTCCTCTACTTCGAAATACGTCTGCATGCGTGATAATCCGAAAACTGTCTTGCGAAAGATACGCGTTAATCGGCGACGCGTAGTGAAATAATGAATTGGAAATTCTACAGAAGAAATGGAGGAATTGCGAATAGATAAACTTACTGCCGGCGCGGGAAGGAGAGACACGCGTTTATTTGTCCAATTGCGCGGAGAAGAGGCGGGGATTGCGGGAATAAAAAACTAAGGAGGACCGTGTGCAATTCGCCGCTTCGCCATACGGAAAAATTAGGTCGTCAAGCCGGAGCCAATTGAGAGTACGTTGATTAAATAATTCTCCGCTACTTATAAAAGCGGGAGCACTAAATGTGCGCTGATAGTGTTATCTTAGCGTAATGATAAAAAAAAAAGAGGAAAGATCTTAAAACAAATTTACAAAGCTCGTTCCTCGCGTGAGTGTGCTAGCGCGCACTGGGTGAAATGCCGAGACGTTTAACGAGAAGCAACGAGAGAGACGTTTTCGCGAAGATAATGTTAGCGAAATTGGAACCGATAACCGTGCGCCGCCGCCGCCGCCGCCGCCGCCGCCGCCGCGCCGCTGCGTTTTTGTCGCTTTTTAACAAATAACAAAATCTGCATAACGAATTCGCAAATCCATTTATGCCATCGAATACCGTATACGTATCGTGTATCGATAACACGAGCTCCGTGAATTTAAATTGTTTCCGGTCTCGCATTTTTTTTCCCGTTGCGTACAATAACGATAAAAAAAAAATAGGAAAGTGAAATGACGAAGTGGTGCAACACGAGGAAAAGTCGGCAGGCGGGAAACGCTCGTGTCTCCTTCCCTTTAAATCGCGTACCGATATGTAGAAACCGTTCTCTCCGAGTTTCTAGGGTCGCGCTATCGCAGTCTGCTAAATTTACGTGTGACGAATCGGCGAGATAACTCCGCCACCGAACATTGTTTGATAACAGACCAAAAAAAAAAAAAACGTCGGGCTCGCGTCGCGCGCGCTGGATTCGGCTGGTACAGCCGAAAAAATTACAACTCTATCGCTGTTCTCGCGCGCTTTATTGCCGGCGGTACGCCGGCGAGCAACGCCGTAACTATTTGCACAATTTTGCCGCGCACAGCCGGTCGCGGGATGACCGCGGGTGGAGATTACGCGAGCGGGAAATACCGGATCGGAGTTTTGGGGAAATTGGCATGTGTCACAAGTTGTACATCACACTCCCGCCGAAACGTCGGATCGAGACCGAGAGAGGTACGCACACACCGTTCGACACGCGCGATCGACGGATCGATCCCGTGATCGTAATCCTCTCGAGAGTACGGTACCTTCACTAACACACACGTGCAGCCAAGTATTGTAGTTTCTCGCACGATATATACGCACGATATATACAATTTCTAAGGCACGCTCGGCCGGCAACGCGAATTACAGTTTGCCAAGTGCGAACGCGTTATCGCGAGGGAACACCTATCGGCCGTCATGCCGCGTAAGCTAATGACCGAAACAATGAACCGAACACGATGACGACGGAGCGACGCTGCCTGCGTGCCTGCGTGCGTGCGTGCGTGAATGAATCCGTGCGGGCGAACTATGTGTGTGTTTATCTCCGAGCGAAAAGAGAAATGGAGCATATATACACACTTGACACACGCGACAGAAAAAGAATCGTTCACGAATTCGCGCGGTGGTCCCTCCCGTATCGAGACGCAAGTTCCATCCGAGAGATCGAGCAGTTCCGCGATCGATCCGTGACACCCGCGTGATCGACACGCGTATATAGCGACGCGTGAAGATCGGGAGATAGGATCCTCGGCCGTGAATCCGTCCCCCGAAAAACGGATTCGCGGAAGCGTTTTCGCGCGAGCGAGCGAACGAGGGTGCGAGGATATCAGTAAATACACTTTCAAATAAATACTAAACGATTTTGTCGTTCCTTCCTTCCTGCGCGTGGATCATCCTCCTACCCCTCCGCTCCCTCTCATCGCGCGCACCAACCACCACCACCGCCCCCACGCCGTCGCCGCCGCCCGAACTGTCGGCCACACCGAAAGTGATCGCGATCGAACGAGGACGGCGCGGCGCGCGCGTGAGACAGAAAGAGAGAGCTAGATAGGCGGAGGCGGAGGCGGGATGGGGAGACGAGAAGGATGATCGAGCGGGCAGGATCGAGCGCGCCGCGACTTTCGCGCTTGCCGCGCGCGCGAGATCCGCGTTTCATCCGCGTGACGGATTTCCGGATGTTCACGTATCGCGACGACGACGACGACGACGACGACGACGATTATTGTCCAGGTCACACGTCGCGGTACGCAAGTATCGGAGAACCGGTACAGCACGGCGGTACAGTGGCGGTGGCGGCGACGACGACGGCAACGACGGCGGCAACGGGGACGACGACGACGACGACGACGACGACGACGTCGACGCGCGCGGAATCTTCTGCACCTTGACTGGGGGCGCCGCGAGCGAGCAGTCACCGCAGCAGGCTCCTTCCCCGTCGCATGCCGTGTGCAGAGCGAAACCGACCAACCCCTAAAACGTCACGTCACGACTGTGCGACTCCGTCCCGGAGAAGGCGCCGCGCTTTCCCCCCGCGCCGCTTCACGTCGGGCCGGTACGCCGCGAGGCCGCACGAAAATGTACGAAAAGCCGGCGATCGTCGTCGCCGTTATACGAGAACGGGCGCGTACCCGCGCGAGAGGGAGGAAAGCGGAGACGCGGAGGAAGGAAGAAGTCACGAGAGGGAGAGAAAACGCGCGCCCGTCGCGTCGTCGGGGGCGAGGAGGAATACGGAGAACACGGGGAAAGGGTGAGAGCGCGGGAGAAAGGGAGAGGGAGAGAGATCGGCGACGATTGAATGACACGCGGATCGAGAGGAAGACGCGAAAGGGGGAAGGGGATTTTTTTTCATACTTGGGGTACATCTCTAATCAATAGTTTAGAAGACGAGTGGTGCACGAGCGGGAGCGAGGAGTTGAAAAATAGCGCGACGTGTGTGAGCAATGACAGGTTTTGCGGAGCGACGACACCGCGTGTGCGATAAGATGACGTGTGCGCTCCGAACGCGACACACACGCACAAAATGAGACGGAAACGCAGAGAGAGACGAAGCGACATAATCCATTCCTTATGTTCGCGTAATGAATCGGTCTGGCGGCTAACGATATGCACGCTAATGCACGATTAGAATATCGCGGATTAGAATACCGAGAATTGAAATCGGTACATAATTTCTCGGCTGGTTCTTGACGTTAGAAAATTGGGCTTCGTTATTTTAATCGCGTCCGCGTTTCCGTCACCGACAATAAACCGCAACGTTGCCTAGCGTTGGAGACTAGGTTTACGCGAAATTATACATCGACGTCTTGCAAAGTACAACGATGAATTATCACTGGGAAGAAGTAACGTTATCTAATAAAATCTTTCTTATTGCGAAAACTAAAGCTATATATTGATCAAAGATCATGCTCCGGTCATCAATCGTGTACTGATCATTGCATGAAGTTCCAAGATTTAATCAAGATTAATTTAAGAATCGAAACCGGCTAATGAACTCGATTTTCCGTGTTACAGATATTAAAAATGTACCTTCTTCGTATATCTAGCGACGAGAATAAATATGAAAAATCATTTTCAGAGTGCACCGATTTCCATCTCTGAATTAAACACGAGAATATATAATTCTGAAATAAATCTTGGATTACTTTACCGATCATTTTTATACGGATTTTATATGATTTTGGGATTAAAATTTCACGAGAAAAAATTCACTCCGATGTCGAATTAACGCGAGAAAAAGACAAGAAATGGATTGTCACGGATTCTTCAAGGCGATAAGTAACCGAAAATAAAAATTAACGAACGAGGTATGAAAAATTGCGGAGCGAGCGTAATCGGATAGAGCTGCGAGCTAAGAAATTCGAATAAGGCCGATTATATACCTCCAATCTCCGTGTGATGTATGGAGTTATCGTTAGCGTAAACTGCGGACGGCTCTCTAACGAGGCAAGATTTACTCCAGAGCGATGCGCTCGAACGCAGCCCCGAGTTAATTACCTTGTGGGGGGGGAGTCTGTCAGAGAGTCGCTCTCACGTGCGTCGCCTTTCCCGGTGTCGTCTCGCCGATTTCAAACCACCATCCTCCGACTTCTGGTTCCGTCTGCGGTCTGACGGTCTTCCGGTCCCTTTCCTCCACGCCGGCTGTCACTGTGTGGCACACGGTTCGCAGTTAAATATCATCGTTCACCGACGACGCGCGGTACCAATTGACTTGAATCCCGGCGGTGCCCTCGTTATCGCCGTTTGTCTGAAAACCATCCGTTTCTTTCTCTGCGTGTTCTGCGAAGATCTTATTGCGAGGGAAAGAGAGAGAGAGAGAGAGAGAGAGGGAGAGATAGAGAGACAGAGTGGCGCGCGTCCGAACCGATTTACCCCCTCATTACTGGCGGTAATGGTTGCACACCGTGCACATGTGCGTACGCATGCATCAACCCTCCCTCTCGCTCGCTCGCTCGCTCGCGCGCGGTGCATTCAACGTGCGCGCAAACACACATACGTGTCCACATACGCGGACACCACTTTTTCTCTCTCTTTCTCTCTTTCTTCCTCTCAGACAAGGCACATACATGCATACGCACACACGCGCGCGCGCGTCAACATACCCGCACTCGTATACGCACACGTTGCCACGAGCTGCACTGCCGCGATCGTCGGAAAACGGAATCTCATCCGGTTTGTCTCGGCTCCTTTCACCCGAGAAGCGCACCGACCGAAAATCTCCGCACTCGCGGGAAGAACACGCGCGAGACTCGAACGACCGAAAGCGAGAGGTGACGGAGGATCCTTTCTCGCTCCTTCTCTTTCTCTCTCTCTCTCTCTTTCTCTCTTTCTTTCTCTTCAGCCCGCCGGCCTCGTTTCGACCGCGAAATACGAAATGTTACCGCGAGACGAGACGATAACGATCGACAGCACGGATGGACGTTCGGGCAGGGGATGAACGTACCTAGCACGTGTCCCAGCACCAATCGTCGAAGGAGAGAGTGCACGTCCGTCCTTACACCCCGCGATCGAAACAACGATCCCCGGTACAAGTTCGAGGTCGGATGGACGAGGGCACGATAGGCATAATCACTGTCGCGGCATCGCACGCGGGGAGCAGCTGCCGATTCGCGACGGCAGTGACCGGCTCGGGAGTTTTAAAAGCGAGATATGAAGCGTGTGTGATGGCGAAATTGAAAACGAAAAAAAAGAGGGGAAAAAAGAAAGAACGAAAGAGAGAGAAAGAGCCGAGGGAGACAGAGAGGAGGAGGAAAGAATGAGAGAGGGAAACAGAGGGAACGAGGAGGAGCCGGAAGAAAAAAAGGAGAGAGACGTGCGTAACGTAAACCGGCGCGTTACAGTGACACCACGAGCCGACGAAGCACCAAGTACGGGCTGCTGTTCCCGAGCCTGGTTAGGACTAGCATGCGGGGGGAAGGCTCCCGCTTTGCCCGCCGTTATTCTTTATCGGAGCATGAGACATCTGTCGTAATAAGTGCGGACTAAAAAATAGTGCGTACGCAGAGAGAGAGAGCGTGAGAGTTGAAGGCGCGCGAGAACGAGAGAGCCGGCCACGAGCGCCATGGTGGGAGGTTGATGCTTGCGGCCACAGCGGCTGTTTCTCTCCCCGTGTACCCCGCACACCGCACACAATCTTGGTCTCTTCCCTCTGCCACACTCTTTCTTTCTCTCTCTCTTTTTCTCCCTCTCTCTCTCTCTCTCTCTCTCTCTCTCCCTCCCTCCCTCCCTCCGCCGGCGCGCTCTACCCCGCCGTAATCAGTTCATGAGACGAAAATGCGCGTAGCCGCCGCGAGTCGAGTCTGGCCACGAGAGCTGTAAAAATCTTGGATGCGCTCGCGGAGCCTGAGAAAAAAGATAGCGTCCGTCGCCGGATTCTGCACGTCTTTTTCCCTGCGCGGATCGACGATCTCTTTATTAAGATTGAATTTATTAAGATTTAATTTTGCGCTAGTCGCGAGGACCGTCGACTTTCATCGTTCGGACGTTTCGCAGGATCTCTCGAATTCCTCGCACGTATCAGAGATCGATCTTCAGTTTTGCTTTACGAGCGGCGCGGCGGCAAGGAAGAGATGGATGAGATTCGCCCGTTGAACGTTGTCACGGAATAGGATGTCGCGCGAAACGATCCGGGCCGGTTTTCGGTCGGCTCCGGATGCGAGTACGTTACTGCTCCGAAACAAGAGGAACGAAACCGTAAAATGGTTCCTGCATGTTTCGGCTGAGATCGATAAACGGGGATCCGCTCCGCCGTTTTCCCCGATAATTATGTACCCCTCGTTCGTTAACATTAACGAAGCAAAAACGCGTTGACTCGCTCGCTCGCGGATGCGCGCGAGTACGTATCCTTGCCGCGCGGCACGCGCGCCGTCCTGCTCCTGCTAAACTCGACAGTAGCACCCAGAGCTATTACCCCCCTCTCTCCTTCTTTCTCTTTCTGCCGCGAGCCGTGCACCACCGTAGGCGACCCCACTCGATTCGCCCCTCAAAAAATCATTACGCCCTTCCACGGGCTGCGCATGAACGCGGTTTTAATTCGCTACTAGAAAAGTAAAATGTAAACGGTGGTGGGCTCGAGGGCCCGTCAAGGGGCGGGTGGTGGCTGGTGGCGGGCTTCGGGAGGATGAGAAAAAGGCGGATAGAGAGCGCGAGAGAGTCGCGGGGGTGCGCGGGGAGGACGGCACACAGGCTGGCGGAGGCAGCGACGGTACGCGGGGGGTCGGTTGGGTGGTCGGGTGGGTGGGTGGGTGGTTGGGTGGCCGGACGACGGGGTGGGAGACGAAGTTTCGCGGACGTGGTCGAGGACGAGGGCGAGCGAATGTACGAGGAATGAAGCGACTGCGAGAGCGCGACGTAGGACAGATCCTTTTTCCTCCGACTAGCGACTAGCAGGAGGAGGAATATGACGGCGCGAGAGAGGATGGGGCGCGGTAGAGAGATGGAGGGGTTGGAGGTGAAGGCGAGAGGAGGATATACTGCGCCCCTACTTCTCTAGGGGTTCCATTGTAATATTTATTGATTGGATTCCTAGGAGCCCAGGCTGTGAGGGCTGTGGCACCTATGCTTGGACTAGATTGCGTACGAACGCTCGCGACGTTCCTCGACGATCGAGCCGTCACTTTTTCCACCACGCTTTTTCCTTCGTCTCCTTTACTTGTTTTTTTTTTCTCTCGCGCGTTATCTATCGACATTCTCCTGCATCTCACTCTCTCTCTCTTTCTCTGCGATCCACGTGGTTACAGATTTGCGTAAATGCCTCCGAACGAACGGCACGTGTCCTCGCGCGATTGCGACAAAAAAATCGCAAGAGGCGAGAATTAATTATAGTACGAATAAGCGCTGAGAAATTTTTGATTTAAATGAGTTAAAGAAGCAATCGTCGAAGAGGACGACGTGTACAAAATCGCTCTGCAAAATTCTTGTCGATGGAAAATGAATAATTTGAGGACTATTGCTTTTTTGCAAATAGAGATCAGCAAGTATAAATTTTATCATGAGTTATATAATGCAATTAAATTTAAATTAAATTATGTCAACACAATCGTATCTCAAAACGATGTAGGAGAATACACGATTACGAGAGTTACAACTTTAAGTTTGGCCATCTATGTTTTCGCAACAAATTATTTACGCAGATTTTGCCGAAACGAGTTTCACGAGAAGAATTTAACTTGTCCTCGTTTCGCCCTAAAAACTATTTCGGCACACAGACCGATGCAAAATCGTCGATCCGTTTAGTAACACTCAATTTTAGCGAGCGAACATCAAATCGCATATATTTGGAATGCAAACTCGCCAGGGTCGTAACATTATCGTTCCCCCGACGATGAAGCGCGAAACACGTTATGCATAGGACGTGGCAGAAACGACGGAACTTACTTTCACTGGCCTTCCGTACACACGCATTCGATGGTTTCGCATATACATAGAACGACTAGTCCGATCACGTGACGCTGCGCCTCGCTTGCAGGCTCGCGTCTGCATCAACGAGAAGCAGCAGGTGTCCAAAAGCAGAGGTGACCACACCACGGGCGAGAAGGAGAAAGAGCGTTATAGAGCATTGCGTGTGTGTTTGTATGTGTGTACCTGTGGCTGCGAGAAAGAGAGAAAGAAAGAAAGAGAGAGAGAGAGAGAGAGAGAGAGAGAGAAGAGGAGAGGAGACGAAGGCGGAGAACGTCCGCGCGCGAACGGTGCGGAACTGGTAATCCTTGATCTTACGTGACGTAATAAATCCTCGCCGAATACGGGAGTTGCGTTAAATGCAGAATATCTTACGGACTCCGTAAGGCGAGCCCCGAAGAACACGATCGCGGCAAAGATTTACAACCGCGCGTAATTGATTTTAATGAACGCTTCTCGCAGATTTGGAGGATTCTCAAGGATGTTCTCAAAAGTGAATGCATGTATATATATATATATATATATATATATGTTCTCTTCATATACGTATATGAAGAGAGAGAGCTCCTTATGAGATAAGGGAACAACTAATGTGCACGTGCAAATTTACGAATTGTTAATACAACCGTGCATGATTGATTTGGAGGAACGTCTTACGTTGAAACGGAGAGAGAGTAAAAAGTAGAATTATATAATATGTATTTCACGTTCTTCTTGTATATTCTTCTTCGAATAGATTCTTCAATTCTTATTCCATTCGTAAATTTATAAAGGTAGACAAGCAGAATATACCGAACTGATGTCACTATAGAAAAATATCCGGAAAAATATTGGCCGATGATTTCATTGTCTTCTTTATAAAATAAAAAGCCACTCTTATTTAGGCGCATAACTCGCCATTACAAAGTCGGGAAGAAATGCTTTGTAACGTAGCATTGTACGCATTCAGGTGGATGCTTCAATTGCAACCAGAAGCGTCTACATCACGTAATCATCCAAACCTTTCTTGCACATCCTGTCTCCTTCATAAGTCCACCATTAAGTATATGACATTACGTACATAGGTTATTTCAGCAAGAAAATGAAACAGTAGTAGCATACGAACGAATAGGAAATGTCGCATAATTGTATATAGAATAATATGAAAAATTTAAATTGTCATAAATGTTGAAAATTAGGCATTCAAAATTATTGCGTGTCGTACAAAGAGCTAATATGACGTGAAAGTATTAGTACTAGTACTATTATAATTACTCTGCGCGCGTTGCACATTCTTCATTTAGAATGGAATCTATTCTCGTATGTGTGACCTCCTTTTCTGTTTAAAATTATCTAAATAACATATTAACTCTACCCCTCATTTGAAACCTGGCAATTTTACGTTAAAACGTATCGTATATTTCATTCTCGATGAAGAAGGCGACAGAGATAAACGAGAAATGCACGATGATACTCCTCAATCGTCGATTTCAAGACTAATCGCCTACAGCCATCAGTATTCGTCTTTATGTCACCTATTCGATACGAAACGCAAAAAAGCTATTACAAGAATCATACATCGTCATTTAATTACGATAGAGAGCAGATCGCACTAATGAACGCGACGTACCAAGCGGCACGGTGCCCAAAATGGCCCCCTCCTTCCCGCGTTAGTGGCTTGGAAACGTCGTTAGGCGCTACGCACCTGCCGGTTAAAGTGCCGCCTACCAACGGCGAGACCGGCGTTTTCCGGGATCGACGGCAACTGTACACGGCGATAAATCGCCCTGTTTAGGGAAGCGACGCGGCGGCCCGGTCCCAAATGCACTTTGCACACGCGAAGTAACAAAAGGCAGAGGTGAGGTATCGGGGGCAGCATACGTTTGATCGCCACGTACGTACCTTCCCCATTCTTTCGTCTATCCTTCTCTGGTCCCCGACTCGCCTCGGCCCGACTGCCCTCACTGAGACCCCCTCCCTCCGTCTCCTCTCTTTCTCTCTCTCTCTCTCCTCTCTCTACACTTCTCTTTCTCCTTCTGCCACCATCGTCCCCTCTGCGCGAACCGGTACCCTTTCCTCTCTTCCCCTTGCACTCGCAAACATTTGGTGGCCGTTGACCTCAAGCGGGCTAATCCGTCGACAGCCAAACAACCAATTATTTCTCTTCAACGGTACGCTTCGCCACGACCGGCCGACATAGCGCTAAACGTGGGAATGCCCGAGGAGGTACTCGACAAATCAGGTGAAAAAATCCTCGGTCGATTGCATCGGCAACGATGCACGACGCTCTAACTTCGATTAAATCAAATTTCTTTCGTCGCTTGTTTCCGTAGGCGAAAATATAATTTTTGATGCAAACTATTGCGAATGCCCGAGCATGCACACCCACAATCATCGATGTAGAAACCTTGTAGAATTTAATATCGATTTTTTAGAGTCGTTACAATTAATTCTCGATAATAATTTCCTTGAAAATAACTTCTAAGATAGCTCTCACTTTATAACTGAACATATTAGGTATAATAATATGCGAAGATCCCAAAGGAAGCTTTATGCAACTTTATGATCTCGATATTTAAGAAATTATAAAGAATTTATCATGATTTGTCAATAACTTTCCCTATACTGGTGTACTATTAAAGAAATAAAAAATAACAGCCCCGAGGAATATGCGATTAAGTAAATATAGGTATTGAGTTTTTTGCGATGATTGTCCGATTAGCCAAAAAAAAAAGACCGTCGATATTGATGCCGCGATGGAACCGACTTCGTGCGGCAAGTTTTATTTTCCTTTCACGCGCCACTGCCGGAGGTGCAGGAAGGGCTCGGCGTCGAGAACCTTTTACCGTCTGGCCAATACTAGATACGCGCTACTTCATACGAGACTAGTGCTATACCTCACGTCTATTCCTACGCTATCTTGTACTACTGCCATTCCGCCGTTCCAACCAAGCGGGCCTTGAAACCGTGGTTCGAAGCGTGGCATCGATGAGTCCGGATTTCGAAATTACGCAGACAAAAATTGTTCTCTATTTTTATTCCCACGCCGATAAAATCGCGACCGAATTGGTCGCGGAGAATCTCTTTTTGCATTTATAAATCGAAAAATCGAACTAACCAAAATTACGACGGTATCCTAAGTAAGTAGCTGTAGACGTTCGTGGCTAAAAACCGCCACAGATTTTTCTTTCGGTTGCATATATTCTTAGCTTCTGAATACAAACGATCGTTATTAAAAAATTACTTTTAGCTTACAAGGACGGTGGGTCAAACGCGGTATTTTCGCATTTAATGGACTGAGAATTAACATTGGATCGTTAGCATTGAACTTTCATAGTTGCATTGCAAAATTGTGCATTGTCGATGCAATTTGTGCGATTGCGTGGAGAGGTGATTTGAACGCAGGATAACGACTGCGTTCGGATGCATTTATCTAGTCCAACAGGTTCCGGCAAGCGTCCACGAAACGAACGTGCAACAGATAAACACGAGATCACGATGGTCGAGAAGAAGACGCGTGAATAAGGATACGTCTCTCTTTCTATTTTTCGCGTCAAATATATATACTCGCGGGAATGCGCATCGCGCGAAACTGGCTAGCGGCGACGACAACCGGATCTACGAGACAATCGTTTCATCGATTATCGATCGCCAAATCGTTTTCGCCCGTGCCCGTCTCGGGCCGACCTAGTTTCCAACGATATTCCGTACGATTAATCGAGGCGCGATGATCCACGAATATTTCCGTCGGCGCTTAAAAATACTGAAAACAGGTCAGAGCGGCTATATTTTTAATTGTAGCGCAGACAGTCGGCTGCATCGAGTTTGCATCGCGAGATACATATACATGAGGCGTTTACGTGTACGTATACATGTTTACAACGCGGGTTAAAAACGGATCGTAGTAAAGAATTGAGGATGCGCCGCTGGCATTTTTTAGACGAGCGTTTTCAGCGTCGACCGTGATACCGCTTGCACTCAATACGCTTCTTTCTCGCTTCGAGACAGATATGTAACCAGTTTTTTTCTCTTTCTTTTATTTTTTGCGAAACTAGACACACCTGTAGCAATTCATTTACGCACTTGCGAGCATATCTCATGCGTGTGGCACGCGAAGTTAATTACAGGATAAAATGCCACATTCCAAGCGAGTGTATCTCGCGTTTCCAATTAAAATAGGATTTTAGAAAAAAAAAGAAGCTCAGCTTTACAATATATATATATAGATCAGATATATTCATCATTCAAACGCACATGAACGACTTTTAAAACGGATTCCACGGGATCTCAATTACACGGAATATGGAAGAATAAAAAAAAAACAGGATCAATCTTCTAATCTGGATATTTGTCTGAGTGACAACCTTTCACCGCGTAAAAAGTGAAATTCTCGGCTATCGAAAAAAAATATCGATATCGAACCATCGCAATAACAGCCTCAGTGCGCTTATTTCAACTGGCCGGATTAATTTCCGATATGGGACACGCAAAAAAAATGCCTAATATCGCGATATATATGGAAAATTGCGAGCTTGCAGAAAAAAAGCGACTCGTGCTTTTTACATGCGCTTTATTATTCCTCGCTCAAAATATTTAAAAAAAAAAACTACGTTTCCATCGAAACAGCTTTCGATTTTTTTAACGCGAAACCGTGACCTTGGGCGAAATATTTCGAACAAAACGCCGCTATTCCATATTGTTAGGAGGGAAGATCGATATTTCTGGATGATTGAAATTTCAGAGATTCTTCGGTTTCTCGGGCGTCGAACAAGTCGTCGTCGAACGTGTCAATTATCGCGAAAGACATATCGTATAACGTACCTATAACGTGACGGTCGCGTAAAGTGCCATCGACAGCTATGCGGTGTGATTCGCGATCACTACTATAAAGGCGGCTGCGATCTGCAGAAAGAAATCGGGGCCGCGAGTTTTCTTTTTTTTTTCCTCACAACAGCCTATTTCTGGGGGCCGCCTAATTCATACGCCCGGGACACACTCTAGCGACGCAATATAAACGCACACCCGCGCCCATTGCCGCGTGCACATTTTTTTTTTCGCTCGCGGATGTGGGCGCGCGGCATGCGTGTGCGTGTGCACATGCGCGCATGTAATGCACGAAACAAAGAACCGTCCGAAGGAACCTCGCTGGCCCGCTCCCGCACGCATAAATACTCGGGCCGCGCGCTCGCGCGCATATACCCTCGTCGCGATAACTTACTCTTCGCTGGATTCTCGGATATGATTCGTCACGATCAGCTGACGTGCGCATTTCAAGTGGCTTAAATAAAGTGACGCTCTTTCTCGCCGCTTTCACAATAGGACGCCGCATCGACCTCACATTTTTCTAAGCGACTGCAATTCGCGACCGTTTCCTCGCTTCACGTTTTCGACGCGACGTTACTTTTCCTCTCTTCCTTTTCTTCATTGTAGAATGCCTTTTCAGATTACAATCGAGGAAATAATGCCAATTGCTATCGCGTGAGATAAGTTTGATACGTTGATAACCGTTGGAACAATTGCAATTTTAATATCGGTGCCGCGCGATGCGATAGCAATTACGTATTGAAATTTTCGCGACTTTCGTAAAATCGCAATGGAGGAAACATAAAGAGATAATAATTACTCGAGACAATTATATAAAATAATTAGGGCGTTTAATTATCTCAACGTAAAATTAAGTTTCTGCGAGATCGTGCCAATGGAAATTTCTAAAAATGTAATAACTACCGAAACACCAGCAAAATGAGAAATCGATACCGCGCGATATCGCTGCGGAAAGGATTAATATTTAATCTATTCATATATCCGTGGATTATTTCTGAGCGAGAAATAACATGGTTAATATTTTGCGACAGGGACATAATAACGAAAATCAAAGGCAAACGGCTCTTTTCTTTCTCTGTTTACATACCACGTGTTTCTCTTCTTCATATGTGCATATATATACGTTAAAAAAATATACAATAAATATATATATATATATATATATATACATACATATATTTATTTATTTGCGTGTACGTATGTGCGTGTATGTATCCGCGCGCGCGCGCGCGTGTACATGTACATATATATTGATGTATGATTAATCGTCGTATCCGCTGCGTTACGACAAACGTTTCCAAGTTTCTCTTGTACGCAGTCACGAGAGCTTTGTAAGACGCGATTTGTTAAATCTCGCACCTGCGACCTTCCTCTTTCCAAGGTACGCATCACATGGACGCGACCGTGCGAATTTTAACGCGCAGCATGCAAAACGTTGCGTGGCCGCATAATCGCCGCGCACCTGAATTCACGTGCAATGCATATAGTAGAGTACATATGTGTATGTACATACATAAGTGTACATACACACACACGCACTATTCAATTGCACGTCTTGTATCGATGCACGCGGGAATTTATTCGATTGACTTGCGCTGGCCGGGTCGCTGAATGAATTCGCTTTGTTAATTTTATCGGACTCGCGCGCTCTTATCCGCGCGTGTTCCGCGAGCGCTCGCTCTTCTCTCTCTTTCTCTTTTTCGCATCGATCGGTATCGATCGTCGAGCACGGAGACGCAGGCGTTCCGCGCATTTAGGAATGTTTAAATTTAATAGGATACGCGATGTATATCGCGCGATAATCTCCTCAAGTGTATCCGTGGCTTGGGTTATCGGTTTATCGCGTGTAATACTAAATCGGGTTTCCGCGGAAATAAATCGACAGAGATCAACGCGAGCGCGTTTTGCTAGCAACGTTGACAAATCGATCGGCTAATATAATGACAATTAATGCAAATAATATGCAAAATATACGAAAGATTATGATTTTTATACTATTCTTACAATATTTCTCTATTCGATATCGCCAGATATTGTTACCTGTCTAATATCAAGATTAAATTATCAGTGTCAAAAGTATACGCGACGATGTCGAAGCATCGCGACTGACGTGTCAGTCTGTAACGTGAACGGCGGTTTCCCAACCGCGCTCGTTCCGAGCGAGCGTCCGCTGCGCCTAAATAACGCGTCCGCTTGTCGGGGTCTAATTTCGCAGATAACGCGCGAGTCGCCGCGAACGTAATCTAGTTACTAGGCGTACAATCTAATCGACCGATTCGTATTATGTGTATGCATACCTGCACGTACAAACTACATTTCTATTCGTAGAATCGCACTAGTCCCGCGCGATAAAGTCAAGTTTGCCTTTAATGTTACGATGCCGAGCCGCGATTTCGTTACGCAACTCTCTAAACCTATCCTCGCATTAATTCGACTATCTGTTTTCGTCATGTTAACGCCTCTGCGCGTGATAAGACTTCCTGTCGCCGACGATATTTTTGACGATACTGCGAAATATGATTTGCAATAAAGAAAAAGAGTGCCCCGATGGCTAATGCGATAGGTGTACCGTGGAAACGTGTTCTAATATATAGAGAATAATTGAATAATGGTCTTTTACGAATCTTTATTCTGAGACAATCTTGCAATTTAATAATTCCGTCTTTTATCGGAACTCTTAATTTTTTATTGTCCCGCCTCTTTCTTTCTAATTCAAGAGAAATATAAAAATTATTCATTTACATTTTACAGACAGATTATATCTCGAAATATATTCTCCTTTAAAAATGTATCCTTTTTTTTTTTTTTCAAGAAATGTTTCTGGTATTACATTACATTGTAATTTATTATTTCTTCATTCGAATATTTTACGGAATTTTGTAAAATTATTCGTATATCTTTGAATCTCTCGAAGGGGCCAATTTCTATTTGCATCGAGGCCATCGAGCCGCGGTTAGAAAGCAAGTATGAAAAGATCGAGCACGGCCATTTTACGGTGTCCGACAATTCTCGGAGCGGAGAATCGAAGGACTGAAGGAGCAAAGAAGAACGGGAATAACGGGTGAGATTCAGCGTCCGTTATGGTTCAAGGAGAACACACCGTTACCGGATACATCCCCTTTTCTCTCGTGCAGGTGCTTCCAAGAAAAATAACTGGCCATCGCCGCACTAATTGCCCCGACGTATTAATGTTACCGTGCAAATATGCGATCAGACAAACTGTATTATAAATTAATAAGGGTTAGCGGTCATTTCGATAATAACTGGATCGGACTGGATGAACGTGTGCGAAAGATTTTAATTACGTCAATAAAGCGATATTCCAAGAACGGAGAAATAAAATTCTCGTAAAGAGGCTTGATTTAGTCGTATTTAGGGAAAGCTGTGATTAACGTAATTCCAATCACGTTTTTATTCCAATAAAGTTGCTTGATAAAAATAATAGGCGAGTATTAATACACATCGAAATACGTACAAATTAGGAGGACTAGATAACTTGTAAACTTGAAAATAACGCGCTAAGCTTATTTTGTAGAAGCTTCGGAGCAAACAACCGATTTTAAACAATTTACTTTACGAGTAGAGCGTGTGACTACTCACACCCATTTTTATATAAGCAGATTTCACGAGGAAAAATAGTAGTAGAAAAGCCAAATACAATAGCAGCCTCGTAAGATTCTTACGATCTTTTCCTTCTAATCGGATTTACCAAATTCTTATGGTTCTCACAATCGGACAGGTATAATTGAATGAGAGAGAGAGAGAGAGAGAAATAGAGAGAAGGTATCGTTATGCGCACGCTGTCATGTGTGCTATCGCGCGTTGAATTGTTCATGCGAGCTAAAATTACCAGGCGCGAGCGTTCGCGCGGTATCGGGATCCGGACGGGTGACGGATCTAATCGTGGGAACAATATAGTTTCTCTCGCGGTCGACGAAACCGTCGGTCAACAAAGGAGATTAGGTGGGTGCGGACCCCGCAGCTTTGTCCGAGGCCCATCCTTGAGAATCCGCTTCTGCACGCCGCGCGGGTGTTCTCTATCGGCTATGCCGCCGCACGCGCGCGCGTACGAAGCGCATACGTAGCGAGTAGCGAGTGCACGCGGCGGCTAAATTTTTCAGGAACGTCCGCGTCATCATCGAGGCGCTTCTTATTTTTTACCAGAGCCGCCTCACCTCCCTTTCCCCCCTGTCTTCCCCTCCCCGGCCCATTCCCTCATATACGTATCGTCCGCCGTGTGTCCTGTTCGCTCTCTCGCAATTTTTCTCCATCTCTTTCGCTCTTTCTCGTTCGCTCTAATGTTGTCGATGTGTATACTCGCGGAATCTATTTATACCTAGGTCCACTGGTGTTTTCAACTTGCTGCACGGCCGTGCAACAAACTTAACCTGCGGTCTCTCGTAAAAATAGGGAACGGACGCGCCGAGCAGAGAGAGAGAAAGAGCGCGATTTGAAGAAACTCTGCGCGCGGCCGCAGGTGCGGGCGAAATATCATCTACGAATAGCAATTGTCCGCCTCTTAATATTTATACCGCGTGCTTAATATTTGCAACACGTGGTGTCCCTCCTGACTGCCGTGCATCGTAAACGCACGTAAATAAAAGAGAAAGGAAATATATATGTATATGTGTAAAATCTATATATGTAAAGGAAATATATGTATATATCATGTATATATGTACACATACATGTGCGAAACGCGGGACACCGTGCGTAAACTCGCGGGTGCCGAAATCCCGCGCTACAAAAAATACGTAATCGCCCGCGGTTAGTGAACAAAAAAAATAAAAATAAAATAGCTCTCTCCTTCTCTCTCCCCTTGCGCGCGCACGCGGCGCGATAACGTGACGAAATCGGGTATGTAAAAAAACACGAAAAAAAAGGAAACGAGGAAAAAACGATTACTCCCACGCAGCGGGAGCTCCGCGCGCCAGACGAGGTGCGGCGCGGCGCGGCGCGGCGTGGAAAACGAGAGTGAACGCGTAGAGTAGAGTCGAGCGCGTACGCGCGGCATGGCATGGCGCGGCGCGGCGACCGTGGCACGGTCGCGGCACGGCCCCGGAGCGACGTACGACAAACGAGGGAACGAGCGCGCCTCTCGCGGCGCAGAAAGTGCGAGCGAGCGACGAGGATTACGTCATGTGCCAGGCACTCTCTAACGTCTGGCATTATCTTCGTCTAGCGCGAGTCTAGCCACGCCAGTCCAAACGGTACTAACGCCGCGCTACCGGCCAGCGTTGCCGTCGTTGTTTCTACCGCCGCCGCCACCGCCGCCGCCGCCGACGCCGTCACAACCGCCGTCACCTTCGCCGTCTGGCATACATAGGCAAGGGCATACGAGACACGCCATCGTGTGTGGATTCATGAAAGGACACAGGCGCGTATTCTAGCGCTAACTAGGTGTTCAACGACACGTATGCGTGTCGCGCTCACGGACACATGCGTACACGCGCGCGTATACTCTCGCTCGTATGTTGGTGCATGTGCACGCATCGCATCGTCACGAATACGCACACTTACATACATATTTGCATGCGTACCGCTATATGACTCGCGCGACAGATACATGCAAACGCTCGTCCCCTCTTTCTCACTCTTTCGCTCTCGCTCTCTCATTCTCCCTCTCTTTTTCTTTCGCACTCTTTTTCGCTTTGGCCCCCTCCCCCTCAATCGCTCCTTCTTCCTCTTTCACTCTCACCCTTGCGCCGTCTCTCCGTCTATCCCTCTCTTATTCCCTACCTCCCGTCCGCCCCCTTTAAGTACCCCCTCCCGAAATTTTTACTCTTTCTTTCCTTTTCTCTCTCTTTCGTTCGTTCCCTCTCCTCCTCCATACCTTCGTCTCGCTCTACTCCATTCCCTCCCTCTCTGTCTTCCCCAAACTTCTTCCTCTGTCTCTAGCGACCGCGTACACCGTGGAAGCCGCACAGGCGGCCGAAGGCCACCGGTCTCAGCTGTGGACGTACCTTGATCGTCAAGCGAGAAGTGAAGTGTAGACCTCCTTTGCCCCGGCGTCCTTGTCGTCAGTGCTGAGCCCCGTGGATTCTACCGTTCCGATGCGACGAAGATGACGATCGAGAGACGATTGTCTTCCCTCCGACTTCCGCCGATTTCTTCCTCGCCGTGCCGAAATATCGCCGAGCAGACAGACGCGCCCTGCCTCTCGCTCTTTTTACTCTCGCGCCTCTTTCCTCCGGCCACCTTTCTTTCAGTCTTCAAGTCGTCGCCGGCTGATCTCTATCGTATTCCACGACCGTCTTATCCGGTGGCGGAAATTGGACGAAATCGCGCGTAGAATCTTCGACGGACGAGCGAGCCGTTAGCGATTGTATAATGATGTATGGGACAGTCGCATGTTCCACCCAGCGTGCCTCGATGATCGACGGATTTTCTCCGATTTTTCACAGTCGCCTCTCACAGAGATAACCTTTCAAATCGTCAATGATCGCAAAGACCGCGGAGACCGCGTAATGAAAAAAAAAAAAATCTTCGATCTCTTCCGCTAGCTCCTCATTCTTCGTCGCGACTCGTCCCGAATTGACGTGGCGCACTTTCCTTCTCGCGCTCTTCTTCCGTCACGATCCTCCTCGGATCCGTCCGCGGACACGTCTCGATCGTCTCGAGGGGATCGCGGATCCGACGATCCACGAGACACAGGATGGCGAAAAAACGTCAAGCGAGATTTAATAGCGCGCGTACCATGGCATCACTCACACCGTGACCGAGGGACCGTTTTCTCTCTCCTCAAGGAAGTCGTCTCCCTTTCCCTCTTCTTCTCGTGTAGAACGCGCGTAACTGGATCACCGTAACGCGTACTCGCGGTCCCGTCGATACACGCATGGGCGCGCACTGCTTTTCCGCCTTGTCCCTCGTGACGTCGGTATAACTGAAGAACGCGCACTTCTTTTCTTTCTCTCTCTCTATTTTCCTCGACGACGACGATGACCGCCGAACACCCCGAGTTAAGTTATTCCTTTGAAACGTACGCGACAATCTTCATGGACCGATAACGGCGAAAAGGAACGTGGAAAGGGGAAAAAAACACGACGGATTCGGCGGTGGAGAATTTTAAATATTGATAACACCTTCTTGTGTGCGTAACACGCGCCGCGGGATCGTGGAAACGACGCGCGACGAAGAGAGAGAGAGCGAGCGATGACAATTGTCGGTTTGCGCGATTTTCGAATGTCCTGGCCGTGTATTATCTTGCGCGCCGGTTGAACGTCGAGGACCGAAGGACCCAGCTGCTCTCCTCGCCGCTTCTTTGGGACACACACCGGGGGACTACCTAGTCGTAGAGTGATTGGGAACGCGACTGGCCAAAGCACTTGATTCGCGCGCGGTTCGGTTTGCCCGTTGCTGCGCCTCTCCCGTGCAGTTTTTTCGGCAGTCCTGTGGTATGCGTGCGCGCGCGGCGTGCATGTGTGCGTGCCGGAGTGCCCGCGAGCGCGCGCCCGCGCGAGCGTGTGTACGCTCCTCTTTCTCCGTCTTTCTCTCTCTCTCGGTCTGTCCGTCCCTCCTTCTCTTTCTCTCTCTCTCTCTATCCGCACGAAGAGCTCTTTTTCGTGCTCCTTCCCTCCGCGCCGTTCTTCCTATCCCTCTCTCGCTTCCCTCGTTTTTAACACGAGCGCGTGTACCGCCCGCTTGCACGCGCGTGTGTGTGGGTCCTCACGTGTTCGTGCGGTGGCCCCCGTGATGTACGCCGAAGAGCGGCCCTGCGCGCGAAAAAGAGAGAGGACTCGAGGGGGAGAGCGGGCGAGCGTGCGAGAATGAGCGAGCGTACGAGTATATGCGGCCGTTTATATGCGTGCGTATCGCGCGTACGTATGCACGTAAGTATATATATACATATACACACGTCCGTCCGATCCGGCTCGTCGTGTCGTGTCGTGGCGATGCGTGCGTGCGTCTGTGCGTGCGCGTCCCGGGTAGGCGAGGGTATAGTTACCGAAATGTTAACCTCGTGGAACCACTTTTTATTGAGTGTCGCAAAATTCATAGGAACCTCGCGACGCGAGGAGAGGGGGCTTAACCCGGCCCCCGCTCCTCCCGACTCACGCTTAGCGGGGCTGACGCCGCGCGGAGGGGCGACAACCCCTACCCCCCGTGCCACGGGGTCCCCCGCGGCACCCCTCCGCGTACCCACCAGACGTCCTCCCTCCCTCCTCCTCCTCCGCCCTCTTCCTCCTCCTTCTCCTGTTCCGTCACTTCCTCCTCCTCGTTCTCCTGATCCGCGTCCTCATCCGCGTCCTCATCTTCGTCCTCTTCCCCTCACGCTCGCCCGACTCGAGGCCCTGGTCCTCGCCAATTCTTCGGCCCCCCACCATTTCCTCGCTAGTGGCCCCCAACCCTCGGTTTAGTTCTTTTCCCCCCTTGCCCTGGCACCCTTGGTCTCTCGGCCATGCACCGCTTCGGCTATTCCCCTTGCTCGTCTCACGAATCTCGTCCGTGCCGACCAATCGCCCTCCCTCCCTCCCTCTTTCCTACTCGCCAACGTTTGGCCCATCCGCTTATTCCTCTCTTCTACTCCCTTCTGTTCTTTTCTCCGCTTGACGCTCTTCTCTTCCCTTCTTTTCTCCTTCCCTCGCTATCACTTCTTTTTTATTCCGCTATAACTCGTCTCTTCTCTCTTTCCTCTCTTATTCTTACCTATCCACCCTTCCTTCACCGTGCTCTTCACTTTCTTTCTCTCTTTCTCCTTCTCCCTATTTCTTTCTTCCCCTTTCGGCCGCCTTCTTTCCATCGCTCCTCTCTCGTTCTTCTCGTATTTTCTCGTCTCGTCTCGTCTCATCTCTGCCATCGGCCTCCGAAACGAAACGAAGAAGTCTCGCCCGCTTTCCTCTGCCTCCCCTTGTCTCTCCTTTTCTCTCGCTCCATCGTATGGCAGTAGAAACGACAATCTTCTCGCGCTGGTGTTTGACACCGCCAGCAACCCTGCCTTGCCCCCACCTGTCAGCCCTGTTACCACCCTGCCGCGTCCGGTATTTAGCCTTTACATAGCCAAACTTACGTAGAGTTAGCTGTATACATAGTACGACCGATCTTGTTTTACATTACACGCAACATTATGCGTCATCGCCTATCGTGGTGATCGTACGGGGCCGGCTTGAACAAAACGGTTACATGAATTAGAGATGAATTTACAATATCCTTCAAAAGTCTGTCTTGAAAAGAATAGAAATAATCTAGAGCGTTATTAGATCAATTATGTTATTATGTATATATGATATATAAACATATACATATTTCTCAATAAAAAAGTATGTTGGATAATCAGATTATGATTTTTTAAAAGCAAGATACATTTTTACATATTTTTATATTTTGTCACATATCTATTTGTAAAATTCCGAAAAAATTCATCTGACATATTTTTTTTATTGAGAAATTAAATTGACTCGTTCTCTGTACAATGGTTATTAGGATTATGTCATCTACGGACGGATCTAAAATTAATAGCATCGCTCTCGATAGCCGGGGAAAAGAGAGAATGAGAGAGTCGTCTATAAAATATTATATCATCTGAAAAAGAGATCGACGAGGTAACTGAAGAAATCATCGGCGCGTATACCAAAAGTGATGGAGGCAAATTAGTTATGCGGACTGTTCCGTATAAAGAAATACGTGTCATCGATGTGTCAGCGACACGGCGATGCGAAAAGGAAACGTTCCGATCTCTCGCGTGAGGCAGAAACTTTTTTTTTTTTTAATCGCCAGCGCTCTAAAGCGTAATCGATAACGACATTTTTTTCCGCCGTTAATTCGATTCTTCTTGCAGATCGGCGAATTATCAGTCGCATTAATCTATATATAAGCGAATACCTTTTTAATGTCACTTGTAATCCCAGATGCATCTGTGTCAATACGCTGCAAGGTGTTTTCCTCCAGTGTTTTCCCTCTCGACATCGTATTCGAATGTATCTTTAGATTAGAGCGATAAACGGCAAATGCAGATTCTTCACTCGTTTAATCGAGCAGAGAGCGTGATCGACGTTCGCTAGCGGTTCATTGGGATAACGAGCTCGAGGACTTGGCAATATCCAGGCTCTCGTCGAACATCAATGAGCAATGGTTTTAGGGTGGCCGTTACAAACTCATTGGAATGCTTAGAGCGCGATCTTAACCCGTCTATTTCGCATAGCGATGTTATTAGTACGTCACAGATTTTCCTTCATAACTCTTTAATTGAAAAGACGGAGCAGTACAAGGCAGTTAATTCGGAAATTCTCTTTTATTGATTTTTTACACTATGTGAATTATTTTTCTAAAATAATACACATTTTCGCGAGTTTGCAATGTTGGCCCTGCTATGACAGCGTAAAAGTACCTAACAATGCAAGTTCTTCTCCGAAAAAAAAAAAATCTAGTTTATTTTATACAATGCGTCTTGTACAATAATCTCGTAAAACAAAAGATTTAAAGTACTAGGACTTTAGATAGAATCATCTTGAATTAATGATAACTGAAAGCAATAATACGATAAGAACAATATTAACTAGACGATAAGCTAACGGTTGACGGTTTGAAAGTTCGTCACATTTACATCAGAAAAAAAAGAGAAAGAAAGGCAAAAATGCGTCTTAACGACCAATTAGATTCGCGAGAATGGGCTTTCGCAGTGTATTGTCGAATCCAACGAGATGGTCAATTAGGAACGAACGAACGGGAATTCGCAAATGCCACTCGTGGTGATAGCGATCAACCTGGTCCCGGTCCTCGGATTAATTCGGCGCGATATAATCCACACTGTAAATGAGACATGTGAGACGATCGTGACACTTAGCCTAAAATTCTGCGCTTATGCCCAAACAATTGAGGCGGCGTGAACAAACTACCGTTACTCTTTCGCGCAGGCGGAAGCCCATGAGCGAAAGCAGATTATTGTGTGGCGCATGAAAGCACGACACAAACCATTCCGCAAAAAGCCGCACGATAATTACATCGTAATCGTTTGACTTGTGTGTTTCGTTACATATGAAATAATTCCGAATTTCCGATCGATAGGTAAAGTATACCTAACGATGGCCCATTACTAATACAAATGTACACAAGAAGTATCAACTGTTTGATTGAAAAACGCCAAGTTTTAAATGATACTAACAAAAAGCATAAATAGACGATGTAACATAATTTACATAATACCTATAAAGAGAGCCAGAAGTAAAAATGTTTCTATTATAGACATAAAAAAACGTTTTTTATTATAGTTGTTAATCTATTATTCAAGAATGATAAATTATACAAATTTTTACACGGTTTTAATGCAAATGTCTGTTGCGTAACTCGCATGTTATCCTTGTGATTTGTTTTTCGGCAGTGATTATGAAAAACTCTCAACGTACAATATCGCTTTAAAAATTGTTAAAAAATTATTTCAGGAAAAACTTAAAATCAGAAGATACGATTAGCATAAGCATATATCAACTACGAAATTCTTTGCTATTGACATTTACAATAGAAAACCTTGGTCAAACTTGAGATAATATTTGCACGATATATTATTACGAATATAACAACACGAGTACGAAAAATATGATGTATAGTTCTCTTACATAAGGTGGCCAAACACTTAGGAAAGTATTATCGATATAGGTGTGAACGATCATCGATTCACCTTGCCCGCATAAAGGCGCGTTGAGAGAAGAGCTCATCGTGCGTTCGATCCAAGCGTCATTATATCGAGTACCGGCTCGCCTGGTGTATACTTTGTTACGCAATATCTCGAATCTGTAAAAATTCGCAGCCGTCGTCTTATTGTCTCCTCTCTCTCTTCTTCCCTCTTCCTCCCTCTCTCTCTCTCTCTTCCGAGGCAGGCGTGACTTGTTGCAAACGCCGGCTCTCTTGACGTCTGGAAAAGGTGAATCGAACCGGATCCACGAGCGACTGCTCGAGAGCGTTTGATTTGCTGCGTCTTGTATCGCCGGCGAAATTTCGTTCGGTGATTTTAAATATAAAATGGCTGCTCTATACGCGTCATCATTGTCACTGTTATCATCACGATGCCGAGAAATAATATCGATGCTCCGCACATGCAACCAGTCATTAATCTCCGAGAGACGTACTCGGTAACATCGCGATACTATTAATCTCGCCATCTCTCACGCACACCGCGGAATATTTGCGTTCTGACTAACGCGAGAGATAAGATTATAGTTTATATCGAGGGCAAGATGTTGCTGATCTATGCGCGAGTTTCGCATCAGAGTCGAGGACTCGCCGATGGAAATAAGAAATAATCGCGAAGCGAAAGTCGGCAGAAAAAAAGTTGCACGTTGAGTTTTTAGTAGCCAAAAAACAAATCGCGAGAGTAACTTGTAGGAGTTACGAAACAGACGTTTGCATTAATGCGCACAAAGTTGTATAAATTAATATTTGAATAGACAGCTGGGTGTGTGTGTGTGTAATTTAAGAAAAAAATTTCTGTATTCAGAGATATATTATAAACCAAATTACAGTAAACCGGTATATTAATGGCACTGCTATAATCGACCGATTATACATTCGATGCGATCGGGACGTCAAAGAATTCAACTCGGTTATGCACGTCGATCATCGCCTGTTCTTCCGGTTTTGAAATCCCAAGTCAAGTTTTTGCCTTTATGTTTCCACTTGCGAAGTTGCCTTTTCTCGCGCGGACTATCCTTCGCGGTAATATTTTGTAAGGTTAAACCTTGATCTCTCGAGGACATTTATTCGAGGAAGTAAAATTTTCTCGGAAGCCATCCTCTTCAGTCATTCGAATTGTTGTGACAACGATGCTAAAACAGTCAATATACATACATGTGACATACCGTGATGTTATAGACATACTCTCTTTATCTTAGTGTATCGTATATGCTATACTTCCTTCATTTCATTTTGATATAACAAAAGATACGTGAAGAAATTATAAAATAGAGAATGAAGTGATACCATAAGAGTATCTCTTTTTAAAACGTATGATCAACAAGATTTCATCAATCCTTTCCGCGTTGATATCAAGCTATTTTATTTTTTATGCATTCTACAAATCTTCAAAATCTACCAAATTGCTAATTATTCGTCACATAACTATCGTACAGCAGATTAAAGTGAAATATCTTGAATGTGATGCAGGAGGGCTCAAATCGTTTATTTATCTAACGTTTATTTGACATTCGCGAGCGATCGAAGCTGATGAAACGCGGCAGTTTAACGCCAGCGTTGTAAACGTGCGGTGAGAAGACACACGATGTCCCGCGCGTCCGCGATATTATTCGAAAATTCCGGTGCAAGGTGCGGCGGTCCTTTGCACGAGGCTCGCTAGCGCAGGATGGCTTCCTGCAAGAGAGTTTGCTAGTCGATCGGGGGCCATGAACCTCGAACAGGTTGGCCCCTTGGACATTCACCTTCTGTGCCGCTTCGGCGCTCGTCCGCCCCCCGGTTCCCCTCCTGTTCTCACAGTTGCTGCATCTCTCGCTTCCTAAGGGTACGTTCGCCTTTACCCCGTCCTCGGCCCCCTCCTCCCCCCTTGGCCCTCCCAACCGCTATTCCTCCTCTCCCTTCCGCGAGCCACGCTACTCTATTTCTCGTTTGGTCCTCTATCCACCCATCTCTACACGTCCATTCGTCTCAATATACGCACGTCTATCCGTCGCAACGTGTATTCGGCTAGTGCATTTTTGCGTTCAGTCGGCCCTCTTCTCGCCTGTCGTTCTCTCTCACCAACGGTTATTTTCAAAGAATTTTTAGTCGCTGCAAACGGTACTTGCGAAATATATACTTGCGAAATTCACGATTATCCATTATCTGAAGGGCACATCGAAGAACAGCAATCTTTATCACAATTTCATCCGGCTTTGTCAATTTTTCAATATAATTAAATAACTGTCGCGTGAACTGCGATTGTTACTCTGTATTACCTTGTTATTTTAACATCTTACGACTATTATTTTGCACGATTTCTTTTAAATTATATTGCGCGATAATATATTTTTAAGATACATTTTTCTCTTTTATCACGTTAACAGTATCCTAATTTAAACAAACAGGAAAGACAATCAACTCTTTTTCTCATATAATTTTAGGATATTTTGATGGCGTCTTTTTGGAATTCCACGTTCAGCGCATTAATCACGCAAGCGCGTACCTGGTCTCAAAATTTTTTGCTTGTGCAGCATACCTTTTTTTGCGCAATATATACAGTCGTCCGCGATGCGGAATTACGACATGCCGCGTCACTAACCCTATTCATCGTTCGATACATAATTTCGCAAGAACTCTCACACTGCACATTCTGTTATCTTCTGTTTATCTAATCAGGATTAGACCGCATTGGGCAACAAGATCAACATATTGAGTGTCAACATCGTGTAACATGAATTTCTTCTTAACTAATTAGCGAAAGCTGGTTATTGTAAATTTTTGCGAATAAAGTATAATAAGGAGAAGTAAAAATCGATTTAAGTAAGTTTCATCGGACGAATTGAATTTCATTTCTGCAACTTTAATTGCATGACTCAAACACGTGTGTAATTTTCACGATACTGTTCCGCAAATAGCACACATTAACGAATTATTTAAATGTGCAAATTTTTAACAGTTGCGACAGCTTATCCTTGCACGATTAACATATTTGCTATATTAGATATGTCTCAATGAAGTTAAATATAAAAGACGAAAGGCCTGTCTTATTTTCTCGTTAAGAAGCGAATCAGATGCCTCCGTGAAATCTCGTTATTTACGATTGCACTATCATGTTGTAATATTCTAGTAGGTCTATCTATTAGATTAGCAAAAACGTCTTCTTAGAAGTGAAGTCTGCTTACTAGATGAGATAAACAGACGTCGGTATCAAGAAGACTCATTTTTGTGTATGTGTATATACTAGAACATTGTGAAATAATATTGCAGTCATAAACAAATTAATTCGAGATGAGCTTATCGTTAAATAATGAGAAGAGCTTATCGCTAGATATGATATTCTAACGAAGGTCGTGATGCAACACCGTAAGAAAGCTTACACGAATTGTCTGAAGATTATGCAATACCTACGTGTATCTGTCGTAATATGTGAACGTAATGATGTAATTTCTGCGACATTTCACTGTCTTAGGATTACGATAATCAGCCTCGTATTTAAAGTGGCAAATGTCTCAAAGCGTGATACTTCGTTTCTTTCTCTACAGAATAATCTTGGCGAGATTGTATAATTGTAAGAATACGACGGCCGATGGTTTGATTTTCCTTCTGCGCCACTCGGCCGTTCCAATCACGCGAGATCGTAACGTGGGAGCGAAGCTTCACGTCCAAGTGTGCCGATTATTGCGCGATGTCACTTTTGTTATCATTACTGCTTTCGGGGAAGCATTTCGCAAAGCATGAGGTAATATAATAACAGAAACAGACAGTGCCACGTGCCAAAAACAATCTAACACGCTTCTCGATATGATATATATTTATAATATCGCCACACACACACAAATGTGATATATTACAACGTTCCAATAACATATAAGGGTTAGACTCATAATGATTTAATAATTTAACGTTTGAGGAGATATTATACCTTTACGTAAATCATTGATCGTCAAATAATGCACATTCGCAACGTTTACCATTATAGAAAATTAATTATGGAAAATTTTATACGCATACACACACACACACACACACACACACACGTACATGTAATGTATAACGCGGTAGATTACGCAATTACAACAGAGAATATTTTTGCTGTTTTCCGTCCTATGCGCGCACGCGATTCAGTGCGAAATAATTAAAACTCGGAATACTAAATTCGTCTCTCTCATTAAAGACATTTAATTAAAATGTAATTTCCATTTGTACAAAAAGAAGACGACATATATACACCAATTTGAACCGCGGGAAAACCGATCGCTTTAACATATTGATATCGTGTACGTGCGCGTGCACATATGTGTAATAATCGCGGTATGATAATCGTATTCTGAGGCCCGATCACAATTGATTCTAGGTTTAGTCTCTACGAGATTATGGCGGCTGTGGGATGACAGTGCGTGAGAACCCGCCTTTCCGGACGCAAATGACTGGGGCTAATGGATGATTATTATGCGCATCCTTGCAAATTTGACCAGGTAACGTTTGTTAAGCACGTCCGCGTGCATCGGACACCGTCGAAAACGTATCGTCGTGTGTACGTTTCGTGGGGTAATAACACGATGCGGTAGATGTAAGATAGTTATAATTAGGCACTTATTCGACCTAGCAACGTGCTGGTTACCCATGTGAACTTCCTTTTTGGCAATTCGGGATACGCCGCAAAAAAAGAAAAAAAAAACGTAAAGCCGTTGTTAGAGCGTCGCTACGGGCCCGCGAATATAACTGAAATTGCGCGCGCGCGCGCGGTCGTATGCGTGTATCGGTTCTCTTAATTAGCGCGCGTTAATTGAGAATGCAACACTTGAGCGGAACTGTACGGATTCGCTCTTCCTACGTTTACGTACACGTGTGCGTGTGCTTGCTCTTTTAATCTGTCCCGCGACCTTTATTGGTGCAAATCACTGCATCCGAAATACTTTTGTTTCGTTTTAAGAAATGCCTTTTAAACGGAGTAACGGTATCTTTCCGCTGTGAAAATTGCGCAAAGAGACTTTCGCGAGATTTCCGTCAAACAATTTTATCTCCTAAGTTTCCTCCTAATTAATGTACCCTTTCGGGCATGCTAGAACTAGGCTAATTGTTTGTAAGAACTTGCGCTAATGACTGGTTAACTTGCCACAGTTAGATATGTTGGAAAACCAAATCTCTAAATCTCGTTAAAATAAAATACAGTTTTATATTAATTAAGCTTCCGTTAATTATGCGCATCCTTGAGCGCATACCTAATTAATTAGACATTATTTCAGTATTAAGTAACGTTGTACCTTTTAATTACGCGTTTAAAAATGTTTACGTCGAGCAAGCGGACTCCAATTTTATGAAGGAATTTATCAAGTCTCTTCGGTGTGTTTCGCGTAAATTTCACAGAAACATTATCCTGATGTTTATTTGTCCCGCGCAAAGTACGCTCTTATTTTTGCATATATCGCTTCCTTACTTGGCTGTCCCAAATTTTCCGCACAGGTGACCTACGTCACGCGATTATTCAGTTAATTAAGTCGGTAGGACTGACATCTGCCCTTGTCTGTCTCTTGGGATGTGAAACGTGCCCCAAAGAGGGCACCGAGCGGACGGAAAGGGTTTATTGTGACGTCCCGCTATCTGGCATTATGACTGGTACCGACTCCTCCTCCGAAAAATTATATTAATGCCCCACAAGAGAGATTTAATACCGATCCGATGTCACGTGCGGCCGTTTGTCATCCAACGCACTTGTATCCGCACCTGGTTTTTTTTCCCCCGAAACGGACGACAGCAACCTTAATGCGACAGGATGTGCTTTAATACCGATGCACGGCATTCTCTGTACTTTCCGCAAACGCTTAATTTCTGGAATTTGATGGCACCGAAAAAAGGAACCGGAAACGAAAGAGCGTTTCCATACTAAAGAGCGTTTCGATATTCAATGCGATAAATTATCCTACCAGATACGTATAAAATCACACCGCGGTCTACCGGTTCGCGCGGTGTCAATTAAACAAAAATGAAAAAAAAAAAGAACAGCGCATGTTGGTATGGAAGTTGGTAATACAAACGTCGCAATGATATACGATCACTCGAATTTTTACCGAATAAAACCGCGTTGCGGGCTTTTATATCCGGTCGATAGAATTATCACTATTTTTCCATTCTATCAATCCAGTAACATATGTATTATTGTGCATAATTGTACAATATTGCCTATTGCAAGCGTGAAGCCTAGTACGTGTTCGTCAGTACACGGACGCTCGGTTCGCAGACGATTATTCACACGCCGGTTCGGGCATTATGCGAAGCGATCATTACGACGAGACGCGACCAGACGTCTTGACCTTCGTCTAAATTCACGTCAGTGACCGTAACGCGAGTCTAATACGAAAGAGAAATGAATCGCTCTGGTGGGGAGGAGGAAGGCCAAGTAGATACCAAGGCGAGTAGATACACTTTATCGGCGATGAGCGAGCACGCTGGCGGGTTTCTGAATAGACAAAACGCCGCACTTGGGCCTTGCGTTCAAGAGAGAAAAGAAATGAAGAAGTCACTTAAAAAACGCATATTTTTCTAAGAGCATTAAACATAAAAGAGAAAGAATAAAGAAGGTGTCCAAAAAAGTATTTCTATTAATATATCTTATCGTATCTTTATGAAATATATATTTTGCTCATTTTAGATGGATATGTTAATACATATATATATATATATAATTATAATTTATTTACAATTAGTATTATATATGTAAATATATAAACATACACAGTTATATAATGCAAAATGTCAAACATACCGAAATATAGGGGAATTTATATAAATAGATATGAAGATATAGAATATTAAATATAGAACCTAAAATATAGAATTTTTAATATTAATTAGAAATAAAATACCAATGATGCTATGTGTCAATGATCGTGTTGTACCCAATTCATGACTATTTTTTTTTACTCCAAACAACTCTGTTTTGATTTTTCGCGAATTCTGTCGAGTGGTTTTCTTTCCACACAACTAGGTGCGTGCTGCAATTCGAGTCTCTCGAACGCACTCGCGGCAAGTAAAGCCAAGGACAACTGAATCGTGGTCGAATTGTTTGTTTTCGCGGTTTGTGTTGGGAAATTTACGAGTCCGTGTGGAATTTCTTCGGTAGCCGCCCACGATTCGGGATATTGAACTGGCGGATACGACCGACTGCTTTGCGACGCGTCATAACACCGCTCGCGATTATTGCCGTGCCGACTAGCGCGTCGAGATTTATTATTATGAATCTTATTTAATTCGCAACCAGGAAAGCCAGGCGTTCAATCATTATAGAATCGAAAGCTGTCAAACGCTTCCGGCGTTCCGGGTGTACGAAAAAAAAAATTAATTTTAACTCGGCAATGAAACCTAACTGTGAGAGCTTCGACGTTTGCGGGATACTTTGCATAGTTTTGCCACGAAGCGGCTCGGCAACAATGGCCCTTTCAAGCCAATGACATTTGCGTCGCGTCGCTCTCGTGCCTCGCGAACACATATAGTCGAAATATATAGCCAATTTTCGACGTTACTCTGCATTCCATTTGTAACGACCCCGCCGGTTGTGCACTTCCTATACATGCCTGCCCACCCGGGCCGTGCGCAGCCCCATAATCTTCCTTTTTATTTCATTTCGACCGTCCTAACGCGCGTCTTCCGCCTTCGCTCAAAGCGAACTTGGCTGCGCTTCTACGCACACGCACGCACCGTCCGTGTTGGACCGTGTTACGTACCAGGAAGCGTGCGTTTGCATTTTGCGGAAACGCCGAGTGAGAGTCCAGCGCGTAAAAACTGATAAAAAGCACATGTTCATTACGTATAAAATATATCGTGACGAGCGCGACGTATTCTTTGAAGATCGGTTTGGTTTAAAAATAATGAAAGACGCCCCTGCATGTAAATCTGAGAATTCTTCCCGAACTGCAGACGTTGTACTGAAGCAACTGTAAAAACTGTTTAACGTATCTAAAAGTAAAAATAAAGATGAGGGGCGGAGCCCCTCTCCTGCATAAAAAAACTAATCTAACTCTAAGTCTATTTCAACCAAATTTCATCTTCAAGTTTTTAGAAATAGGCTTGGAGTTAGATTAGTTCTTTTACGCCTACATGGGTGTATTGGCGTATCATACTACACATATCAGCAAATTATTTTCTTTAGCACTGACACAAACTTGTATATTTTTGAAGCTTTTTTGTTCATAACTTTTAAATAAGCAATGACCGACGATTAAGTTTGGTCAAGGTCTTTGGAGGTCCTCATCCTTCATTTTTACCAAGATCTGATTTGGGGGGGGGGGGAGTAGTACGCGAATCGTTGTCTAGTGAAACGCCCTATAAAATGCTGAACGCGATCGCTTGATAACGTAAACAATTAAAAGTTGCAAAAGCAAAGAGAAAAGAATCTGACATTTTAATATGCTGATACTTATGAATAACAGTTGATATTATGAGTCAGTTTATTAAGAATTGATAGCTTTTGAACAATTGATAGCTTTCTCAATCGGTCGCCGATAGAATACAGAAACAGGTCTCGGATAAACGTAAACATCGAACTTGCTTCACTGCAGTTTTCCTATCACTCGCCAAGATAACGAAAACATTGCGCATCTTGCCGATACGTTTACTCGGAAATGGTCGGCGTATACGACCACCAGTTCGATTATCACTATCAGACTCCTCCGAAATAAATGCGACGGCTGGAGCCGCCGCATTAGCCGCCATCGCGAATTTTCATCCTGCGAATCGTCCGAGCGGCAACCCGGAGATACACATCGGTCAAGGTAAACAGGCGCGTTTTATTATTTGCCGGGCTACTTTGTTTGCGAAAATTACGTATTCGCGCGACGATCATTGTAACCTCGGTTACGTATTCCCCGGGGTTGATGGCGGTGACGATGGCGGCGACACCCCCGCGCGAGCGGGGGTCCGCCGATCGCTGGGGTGGGGACCCCGCGAGGTGAAATCGAAGGGGGGTGTGTAAAAGAGTGCGTGCGCGCGCGGGGGGATGGGCACGCAGAGACATCATCATCGCTGTTACTTGAACGTTTTTGTCGGCGGCCGGAGGGATGGTGGGGTCATTATGCGCAGGTAGAGGAAAGCACACCGAGAGAGCGCTAACCAATTCGTTTGCCGGCGCGCGTTATGGTTTTACTCGCGAGAGGTGGTCGAGAGAGAGAGAGCGAGAGAGAGAGAGGGGAGGGAAGTGAGAGACCCGATGCGGGACAGAAGCAAGCGTGCGAGCGCGAGCGCACGCGAGATCGAAATGTTATTAATGCCGGGGCGCGCGATAGGAGACAAACAAAAATAATTAATATTTATCGTCCGCGATTTGCGCGTGTATGTCCAATCGAAACGCAATATTCCCTCAGGCGGCCTTCGCTAATGCAAACACATCGGGTCCGCGCAACCATCGCGAAATTCCGACCGTACGCCAATCGCGCTAATTCGATAATGCTGATCACGCTCAACAGTCCCGAGCAGCTCTTTGCTTTCCTCCTTTTTTTTCTTTTCATAAAACGGTTGCCTGATAAACCGCCACACAAAAATACATATGCACACACGTCTGACGGATATTAATGTAGTAGGAGAAGAGCGCGCGGGGTGTTTTGAACGGGTGAACGATAGCATTTCCTTTGAGGTGAATCTTGTTCAGTTTGGTATTCCGGTATCTTTGATTTCTGATGGGCAAGTCCGATGGAGGAAAACGTACAGTGATATCAACTATTAGTAAAATAATTTTGATACTTGTTATTTGTCACGGTTATATGGCGGTATAACTGTGAAATCACAAAACACAAAAGCATTTAATGACATCACTATATTATTAGTATTGCGTAATATTTTCGCATATATATAGATAAAACTAGTTTAAAAGTTTTTCAGAGTACGCTAGCATAAGTTACAGAGAATACATTACGGGTCGCGTATATATCGCGGAATATATGGGAGGAAATTATTATCATCTGTAATTACCAATTAAAATTTGAAATGCGCAATATGCAATTAAAATTTTATACACGTAATAACCAATCCAGAAAATACATTTTGTAAAATAAACTTAGGAATTTTAAAAGCATTCGACATATTGGATAAATATGTGACGACGCATAAATATGAAAAAATTACGAGAAGGGAGAATAATGCAGAGAAACGGAGATAGAGAGAAGGGGAGGAGGAGAGGGCGAGTTTGTTATTTAACACGACTTCAATATTAAAAAAAAAAAATTATGCTTTTCTTTAAAAAATTTAAATTAAAAATTATATACATTTATGATATTATTTAAAGAATTTTCTAATGTTACACAATAAAGTTTGAAAACCATATTGCTAAACTTTTGCCAACGTTCGAATCTATTTGTTGCTTGTAAAACGCAATATATAATAAAATAACATATAACATAGTAGGCTGAAAAAGAATGTATATTGTTCGAGATCTATATTATTCTGAATTCACCGTCGCACTTACTCGAGCCGCTTATACATATACGAATAATTTATCATTCTGCCTTCCTGCTTTTCGTCTATTGGTCTTCGCATTACCACATAATAATTAAGCAGATGGTAATCAAATGTATCACAAATCAGAAATTAAGAAATAACAATCTTTCGAGGAAACCCTACAACGTATCTCATATAATTCTTGTTAAACATCTAAATTACTGTTTAACTTCGTTAAAAAGTTAAAACGAATATCGAGAAGGGAAGGAGGGAGGGGGCAGAAAAATAAGAATAGGAAATCTCTTGACGGAGAAATTAGAGAAAATTGAGAACTTGTAATTTCGCAGAATATAGATTCTCGTTAATTCCTCTTAATTCGCCCGTTTCGTGTTTCGGGAAGGTATCCGAAATCGTTCGCCAGATACGAGACGCCGAATACACGCCAGCACCCTGGTTCGTTCCGCTCTCAGGGCTCTTGCGGCGGAGCCTCGGCCGGGCAGGATGCAACGAAACAATTGTCGAGAGGAAGAACGAAAAAGAATTTTTAGCGTGCCTACGAAACCGTGACCGTGGCCGAGCCAAAATTCACGTTGCGTCAGTGTACGCGTCGCTTATCCGCGCGCCCGAGACTGCCCCGTGTGCGCGCTCTCATTCCGACTTCATTTCTTTCTTTCCCTTCTTTCCTTTTTTTTCTCCTCTGCCTCTTTCTTTCTGACTCTTTCCGTTTCTATTTCATCATGCCGGACGGCATTGGGTTCTCGCGCTAACTAAGCTTCGCTCCCCGAAACCGCAGAAATTCCTCGGCGACGGGTTTCTCTTCAATTCGCGATAAAAAATGGCGAATAGTTGAGACGCGCACCTTGATTGAGAAACACTCAGCGAGCGCCACTTTGCAAATTAGATCTAGTTTCATTCTGCCACTATTTTTATGAGAAATTCCACCAGAAGGTGATCCTATCTTTTCCATTATGTTTACGTCTCGTGCACGAGTGAACGACGAATGAGAATAAAAGCGTAATCTTATTCTTAATATCGAATTAACCTTATTTTAGAAGAGAATTAATTCATGCGCTTACTGTGATACTGCTAAGAATTCTAAAATGCGATAAATTAAAAATACACGTGCATAATTTGGCAATTAAGCTTTTCGCAGGAAGTCGTAAATCAATCGTATTCAATATTTTAAAACGATATACATATTCGCGTCATGCTTTAAGACACGGGAAAGACTAGTTTGCGAATTTCTTTTGCATTTTATATTAGCAGCCAGAATAATGTAAAGATCGAACGAAACGGGTAATAAAATAGTAATATTACACGACCGCAGCCAAATGAGATTTATTCTCGGACATCGCGAAAATATATCAAATCGTAAGAACGCATTAGTCGGCTCGAAAACTCCCGCGACTATACGCGAAAAAGAAAAATGATATTAGTCGCGCGTAATTGTGCATCGGGCGTTTTCTGCGCCCGAAGAATACCGAGAAATTGTTAAATATACGGCGTGGTTTGCAGAAGACGAGACCGGCGGTGCGAGTCAGAGTCTATTTCTTTCTCAAATCAAACATTCTGGAAATAAAGTTTCGGGCACGGTGCAACCAATCGCTCGCGCGCGGTCGGTTGCACGAAGCACGCTTATGCCCGAGCGAGCGCACGTACGCGCGCGCTACATATGCACACGCGAGCGAACACGAGGCGCGCATGCACACGCACCGCAGTCACGCACGCTGCCCGGCGTTTCGGCCCTAGAGGGTTTAAGGCCGTTGCATCGTAACGAAAATTCGAACGTCCCAAACAGCCCGGGTTTAGATGGCCGCGGCAATTCGTCACAAATCTACGCGAGACGATCTTTCGAGCGGGCACTCCTTGATTGGTTGCACTTCGACGTTAGCTTTTTTCGATCTAATTTTTACACCGATACCTTGACCTCCGCAAAACAGCACGACTCTTTACTCCGCGATTTCCGTTTTGATTTCGTTTCAATTTAGCAATTTCATCCGTCGGTTTTCTACGATCGCGATAAAGAATTGACGTCGTTTTCTTAAGAATAGCATTAATCGAATAGCGCATCAATCCAGAAAGCTTGCAAAGGAAAATACTGCATGAATAAACTAGTGATTCACAGGTTTCTTTAAAAGCCATTTTGGTTCCTATTCCGTCAACAACATCTAAAGTACCATGTTTTTACGCGAATAAAATTAGAAAGTCTCGAAGGAGAGATATACCTTCTCGAAATACGCTTTAGAAGCAAGCTTATTACATCTATATTCGATTTATTTGCACAGAAATACAAAACTTGATGTAAAAATGGTGAGCGTTTTATTCCGGCGTAAGACAAAAGTGCCGGCGAGATTTAGAAGTGAGGAAAATGCATATAGGTATGATGTCGCTTTTAGCAGCGGAAACTTCGAATGCACGGCATTCGGTTCCACAAAGGGCGTCAAAAATCCTGTATATACATATATATAATATATATATATATATGACGGCTAAGTCGAAGTCAAGTAAAGTAAAGTCACGGCGTACGGGAGTAACAGGGGCCAATGCACCGGTGCCGTTGCGCGCTCTGGGCGGGTCCTTCGCGGGCAGGTGGTCCTCGGCTCAAAGAACTTTTGCCGGGGCATTGATCCGCATGAAACGCGGGACCGCGAACGGAGCGAGGAAACCTGCGTGTGCAACGCCGAGCTTCCTTTCTATGCTCCATCGCGCCGTCCACCGCGCCGTCCTCGGCCGCGTCTAACTAACTCCGATGATCCTTTCGCGACGCGGGACGTGGTCCGAGGATCCCGGACGAGAATCGGGGACGCGGCCTCCGTGCGAAACAACGGACACCACGATGACGACGACGACGAGGGCGGAGGGGCGATGGAAAAAACAACGGAAACCATCGCGCGCGCGACGATAAAACGGGGCTGGTCGCGCGAGCGAGCGCCGCGCCACAAAGTGCAGGCGAGCCGAAATTGACCGAATTTCGCGTGAAATTCGAAAGCGCGCAGCGCGACTCTCCGGAGCCTCTCTCGGAGAGGTCCCTCTCTCCCTCCCCCCCCCTCCCGCCGCGCCACCGGGGTGACTTTATCGGACCGAAAGTCGCTACGCCGGAGGGGAACGGAGGTTGTCTCGTATCGTCTTGTGTAAGGATGATTTGACCCTCCTCCTCCTCTTTCTCCGTACCCTCCCCCTCCGTCTGTCTCTCCTACTTTTGCGCTGCACCGCTCGCCTCCTCCGCGCGTCGTGCCCTCTTCCCATTCCCTTCCCTCTCTCGCGAAACGTGGTAGAACGAGGTTCTCTCTTCCGTCCTCGATGCCGCTACCACGGAATTGGTTCCCTCCGGGCGTTTCGGCTTGTGCCGAGAGAGTAACGTAAGTGCATTCCGCTCTTGCGCTCTCTCGCACGCCGCGACGCGCCAATTGCTTCTAACCGATTTTCTTCAGCGCGGTCCTCCTTCGCTCATCCGACTGAACTTCTGGATGTGTCAGGATCTCTTCTTCGATTTAACGCGTTTTTAATTTTCCGAACATGTCATAATCTGCACGTCTATCTGTACAAATTATCTCGTATGATATTAAAACAAGGAACTGGGCGTAACAGAAGATGCGTACACGTTCTTCACTGTTATACACACACTTCCGTGTTTACGTATATATACCTATTTTGTAGAGCAAAATATTTATATGCTTCGTGAATCTTTTTTCGATTCGATCGACCTACATATGACAAAAAATTGGGTTAGAAAATTAACCTACTTGAGGAAGCTGCTATTCTCGCACGATGACCGTATCGGAATAAAACCTTTCGCATTACAATATTTATCCGGACCAATGGCAGCGCGAAAAATCGATATCAAGAATTAGAGTTATTCGAAACGTTTATTTTTTGACATAATATAACTTTTGTTAAGTTAACAAGAATGTTATTATTATTATTAATTACCGATATTAATATTTCTTCTTAATTCTCAAATATTGAAAAGTTTTACATATCAATTTTTCACCAAATAATGACATCAGAAACCGCAGGTTTTCAAGTTAGACCTCTCAGAGCATCAAATATTCCTGCTGGCATGTAAGTTATGGAAACTAAAAAATTGACGAGGATGAATATTTTCGCGATGAAGCGTGGCCTTCGCGCTGCCTGTAATTCCGATAGACTAGACTCTCATAGCGCGATCTTAAACATGATTGCACGTGTTATTCGCGTCTTATTACGCTTACGCGACTTAAATATCGTGAACGCGGCATCTCAGATAGCCGGACGAGTTTTGCGCTCTAGAAATGCATCATAGGAGCGCGAATCGCAGCTAGAACGTTCATATTTAATATTCTCTATCTTCACATTGAATCGTTTTAGGAATTAGAAGGAAAACGGAAAGAGATGCAACGACGTAAGATGAATAACGATACGAATACAACAAAAGAGATATAACAAGAGAGAAGTAAGCTTTGAAAGAGAAAGATAATTAAGGCTAAAAAATTCTACCAGCGTTGAGTGACGAAGGTCCGAAAGAAAGGCAGCGCTGCACATACTATAAAGTGCCGTGTGACTTTTTCTTTTATCTGTCCGAACGGACCAAACTTCATTTCTCGCGATTTAACCCGATCTTCACTCAAATAATCACGTGTGCGATTGGCCAGATATTCTTCATGACAAACTTTGCTGGTCCGTCTCAAAGAAGAACGAGAGGGAGAGAGGGAGAGCGAGCGAAAGAGAGATCGCGCGAGCGAGTGCAAAGTCGCTTCTCAAGTCTCTCTCTTCATCGTGCTAGCCGTAGCAGGACGAGAGATCGTATTGCATGCACGAATCGCTAGTAAGCGGAGACGATTGCACCGAGGCAAAAGGAAAAAAAAGGAGTAAAGCAAAGAAAGAAGGAAAAAGAGAACGGCGTAGAAGAAGAGAATGGCGAAAGATGGAAGCGGGTCTGTAGGAGCTCGGCGGGGTGATCGGCGGGGAGGGATGGTATAGCCGAAGAAGGGAACCGCGCGGGGAACGGATGGCGAAGCGCAGGGCGGGGGGAAGGTAGGGCTTGCCGCCGAAAACCAACTAGCGATTGCATTAAGTAGAAGAAGCGCGATACGATGGTTCGAGCGGGCCTGGTTCGAAACGGCGAACGTCCGACTGAGAGCGGCGAGTTTCGGCGGTGGACGGGAGGGCGGCGGTGAGGGTTGGTGGGAGCCTCAAGGGGCCGAGGGGGTAACGCGCGCGAGGTGAGGATGAAAAAAGACGCGGCGGCGGCGGCGGCGGCGGTGGAGGCGGCGGTGGCAGCGGCAGCGGCAGAGGGGTGGACGGAAGGGGGACGACGAAACGCGTAAGAGGAAAGAAAAAAAGGGAAGAGAGAGTGCGAGAGAGAGGAGGAGGGTTCTAGAAATTAGGTTGTTGCACCGAGCCGCCGGGTGGGAGAAACCCAAGGCCCTTGTTACCTTCCTCTACGTGAATTTAGGCCGTTGCACTTTTCGGCCCGGTACCATATGGTGGGGGGCCCAAATAGGTGGAATGCACTTGGTGGGGGCAGCGCGGCGGATAGCGCATTTAGGTGCAGCCTTCGAAGTGAAAGAGGGGGTCTCTAGCAATGAGACAGGGCCGCGCCTAGCTCGCGAATTCTGATGCGAAGTCTTACAGCCGAATTCCGGCTCTGTCACGCCTCTCCTCAACGCCAAGTCCGTCGAATTATTGCGATATACTCGAATGTTATATCGGCGATGTTAAAAACGGAATATTTCTGTTGCTCGAAGAATCAACTATTGATAAGTCTGTGAGTGACAATTTAATTCTATACAGGACAAAAATATCAAAATGAAAAATAAGTCAAGATTCAACGACGTGTCGTTCGATAATGTTCCCGATTTGAATTGGAATTAATATGGTCGAGTAAAATGCAACATGTATTTTTTTTAACATGTCATTTTCCTATCTTATATTTATAAAACAGATAAATCTTGCATAAGAATACAACAATGCAATATTAATAACCACTTCTCTTTCGTCCGGTAATTGTTAATTCTCGATTAGTATGCTTGAGTTACTGCAGACTTGTATACTATCAGCTAACTCCGTAACGTGACATATGTGCGAAAATATTGCTGACGATGTGTTTGTCGTCTTCATAGTTCAGCGATTTGTCTGGAATGGAACCAACATGTTAGCATACACCGTCGTTTTATGAAACGATGAATGTTATATTTTAGACCGATGACTATACTTGTAAAATTATACCAGCTGATTCTTTCCACGGATATACTATTACCGGATAAATAACATTCTAAATAATTCTTAATTTAGCACGTTTGCAAATTGCAAACTGTAATCTGCATGAAAGATATATTTTTATTTATATCCTTTAATAAAACTTTTTTATAAAATTTCTTCATATTATACCTAATTTTGTTTACACTTGACGTAAATATAGCGCGAAATAGCGTTTAAATTACGCTGGACAATTAAACTTGAAGGCTAGTTTAAATTAGGTTGGACGAGATGTGATGTACTTTCGTAATAAAGTATAATAGGATATAATTGCAACAAGAATAACGATCTTTTGCTAATCTTGTATCTCAGGATTTCAACATTATCTCATCGGCACCGCGTAAGAAAACATCACGAAGAAATCGAACTTTTTTCGATCCGCCTAATCGGTCATTCTGTCATAAATGTTTGCCGTTTGATAAGTGGAAAGAATACGTTCAAAGGAGTGATATTATACGAGTCGGATAAAAAAAAGGGTGATGTAACCGGACATGATAATAATGGCAATATGCCAACTTTTGGCAGTTTTATCAACGCCTCGTATTTCGCTATTCGAGTAGCTGATTAATAATTCATAATGTATTCAAATTAAAGCGCAACACGGATGCGCGTCGAGCATAGGTTTTGAACTTCGTCACGCGTCCAAGATCCAATGCACATGGAAGACATGCATTCGGCTCTATTCGCGAAAAAGCGGACCTAGCAACCAAGGGAGAGGTAGTTCGGCGGGTAGGGCTGTCGTGCGCCGTGCTGGAGGAGACGTAAAGAGGGTAGTAGACGTGGGAAGAGAGAAGGAAAGAGAGAGGGAGAGACAGAGAGAGAAAGACAGAATTCGCGAGAAAGCGAGAGAGGGACAGACGGAGGTCCGGCATTGCTTGCCACGCAATGAGGAGGGATGAGGGGTAAGGCGCGGAGGCACCGATGCATTTTGGGACTATTCGGCAGCGGTAGCATACGAGAGGGGGCGAGGTGGGAGATGAGGTTGGGTAGGCTTATCGAGTGCGGGGCCCTAGCAACGAGAGAGGAAGATGCCTAACAACGATGGCCGATGGAGGGGAATATCGGGTGGGCGGGTACGCGCGAGCCCGTCCGAAAACCTAGCCTGCATTTTAGGTACGCGGTTCAAACCCGGGCAAGCAGGCCCGGTCTGAAACGAAAGAAAGGAGTCGGAGGGGCCCGCGCGGTGGTGGGGGGTACGTAGGGTTCACCAGAGGTTTTCGACTTCTCCCCGACCGCAAGAAACAAGCTGGCTAGTTCGCGCGCGGGCTTCTCGCGCTGCCTGTTTCTCGATGCAATAATCTTTCGGTGCATGCAACGCGGTGCCGAAGGGTACGAAACTTTAAACCGAAATCTTTCTAGAAAATACCTCTTTGTAGAAATTGCTAGGATATGTATACGATATCTCACATAGTTGAGTAATAAGGTATCGTGATGAAAATAGTTTGAATAGCGATATTTTTAGATTAAAAATATTGTCAAAGTTAAGATCTTTCTACGAAAATGAAAAATATATGTATATATGAGACTGCCGAATTAACGCTTCTCGAATCAATCATCAAATATCTCGGAATTATTTGTTGAGAAATTATATTTATTTATGTATGTTTTGGGGTATATTAAAATTTTTCTCGCATTATATATAGTACCCAATTTATTTAAATGATAGAAGAAAAAATTTCTTACCAGCCTAAACCCGAAATAATTTAATGACTGGCTTGTGATATATATTGTTAAATAAAAAATTTTTTAACTATAGAATTATTTCTTTCACTTTAATTATAGATTTGAACTATAGATTTATTTCTTTTACCTTATTTTTGCTCAATACCTATATTTGTTTGCTTTATTGTGTTAACTTCAGTATTTGTAGATAATCTTTGAGTATTGTGATATTAAGTAGTCTTAATACATTAAAACATGCATTTAAAAATAATCCAAGTTTGCATGTATGTTTATCAAATTTACGGTCCTCCTTTTACGAATTAACGTAAAGAGAAAATTAAGAGTGAGAATTAAGGAGTAAGTATGGAACTTTTCGGAAATGATACGTCGACGGAAGAATGAATTGCAAATGTAGCGTGACTAATCTCCAATCGAAAATTAATATCCAAGACTCGCGTTACATGTTCCGCAATCTCGATCGTTTGAATAACGTATTAACGGTAAAAGATGTATCTCCCTTTCAGTATCTCTCCGCGCGCGCATATAAAGCTGAATTCCTTATTCCCCCTCTTTCTCCCTCCTTGCATCCACGTCCCAATTCCGCTCTATAGCGATCAATTCTCTCGATCGTGAGTACGGCTACGTCGTAATCCAAACTGTTATATAGTCAAGCAAGTTACCCCGGTCTCCTCTCGCCATCGCTCTCCGCGCCACGTGAAAGGATCTCCGCCTCGCTCAAGCCGCAAATACCGTATCTCGTTGCTCATCGGTGATGATAGAGAGCCATGCGTGTAACTCACATGCGTTTCGTATAAATTATGTGTTCACGATCGCGACAAGGAGATACATCAAATTACCTACCTACTATATATTAATTCAGGTTTGCCTCTAGCTCGATACTTCTAAATAGCGTCATTAAAGAGGCGCCGTCTCATTAACACAATTGTCTTAATTTAACCTAGTGACTCGCCACATTTCGATCCATTGGACCGCTGAACGTTTTTCGGTCTTCTAGTTTTCATTTCCTTTCGTATCCTAATGTCCTCTATGGGCCTGAAAAAAAAACTTTTGGCTCTGGACCGAAGTGTGGCGAATTAAGGACTCGAAAATAAGTGTGGCTAGCTAAGATTAATTATTAATACAACGTCTGTGTATCAATATTTTTATTTCTTTTTTTTCTATTTTTGTGACATTGTTCTAGATATCAACGTTATAAGACTGTATATTTTAATTAATTAACAGTACATTATAATATTAATCTCGATACGAGAACTGGTACCGCTTTGACACCTCGCCATCCTCTGAACATTACCACGATTTCTACTTTGCATCTCAAATTTTGAGATAATTGTTCAAAATATTGCGGCAGATTTTTTTCTCAGCCGTCTTCATAACGCAAAGCTTAGCGTCCTTATGGGAATCTTAATCCTGGAATAGAGAATAAATCCCTTTCCCTCCTTTCTTTCTCTATCTCCCTGTCTTTCTCCGTGTCCTCCTCGCTCCCTTCGGAACTCGTTCCTTCTGCGCGCAGAACGCCAGCCATACCAGCAACGCGGAACACAAGCGAGCTCCTCCGCAAGGAGGCCATATTTCATAAGACTCGCTTCTCTCATCCGGCAGCTTTCCATGCCGCCTACTATTCCCGCCTGCGTCGTCCCTCTTCCTTTCCCTTCCCCCCCGAGTTTCTCTCTTCTTTCTCTCTTACCTCCTTTAGTGGCCGAATAGCCGAGCTACCGAGCCCTTCTGCCGCCGTCAAGGTTTCTAGCAACGCTTGCGCGCCTCGTTCCCATCTCGTTTTCCCCATCCAATCCCATGGCCCGTGCCAAGCTCAGTACTGCCAGCCGCCGATGTAATGTTTCTTTTATTGATTTTGCGGCGGTTCGCGGAAATTATACGGCTCGCGGATATGTGTGTAGAGCCCCCGCCATCATTTCCTTGTCTAGCGGGCGAGCGAACGCGCCCATTATTCTCCTCGCTTTGCGTGTAGCCTCGCTGATTTTTTTTTTTTCGCGACTTGAATGTAAAGACGAATTTAATGAGGGCATCTTCAAGGTGATGTATCTAACGTAACTTCGTAATCTCCAACCTGTAATACGAGAGTCGTATTTCCTGTACGTTGTTACGCAATTCAGTTCTACGTCGCGAACTGACTTACCGAGGTTGAATGTTGATCGACGAAACATCTTGATTCCTTGAATTTATTCTAACGATCACATAAAACTTGCATGTATTTAATGGAATAACTTAACATTAATTATGTTAACATTAATTTGATCTTGCGCCTTTTTTAGAAGATATCAATTAATACACTATACAGGATAAAAAATGAATACAGAGCTAAGATATTTCACCGACGAATATAAAAAGTAGAACAAGCTATAATGTTTAACGATATAAAATAACTGCTAATTCTATTGCAAGTCTCGGATATGTCAGTCATGACTTTTCTCTTTCTCCGGCTGAACATTGGGGATAATAAATCACATACATTTTATATAAACACAATACTCCGTTCTTCGCATTTCATTTATCTCGTATTATCGTGAGGCGTCCTCGTTGATAAACATGGATAAACATGACGGTATAACCGAATCAAATCGATAGAGATTAAAAAACTACCTGGTCGTTTCGCCGCGCGTTTTTCCGTCCATGAGATTCATAGTGAATTCATGCTGATCGATCGTAGGATGGGGCGCGTCAATTGGCGCCCGCAGGAAGGAATCCGTCTGCTGCATAGGGACATCCACTGCTTCCGACGCTCGACGTCCTGTGTCCGCGTCGATAGGTCAAGGACGCTCCCACGGTTCTCGAGGTCAGGTCGACAAATCACCCTTTCCGGCGCGTAGGTCCGTGGCGGAGAAAAAAAGAAGAAACCGACTCCGCGCGCGAGGGAGGCGGGATAGGTGGAGACGAGGCGCAACAGAGAAGGAGATCCTGGTCTCTTCTCACCCCCCGATTCGAGGGCGCAGATGGGTCTGACCCCTCGTATCTCGAAAAATCGTTTACTTCCAATGATCTCATCTTCGATCACTCGAAAGCCCGAAAGCTTTTAAAGAGTTTTGTTTTAAATATAAATATATATATAAACGTTTAATTCTTTTATTTATATTTAAATAAAAGAATACGCAATATATACGATAAGATAAAACATCTTGGATCGTGAGGTCAGAATAGAAATATGAGTAAAAAAATAATTAAGAACAAGCGTAAGACAGAGGATTAAGAATTTTTTTTTATTTTTAGGTATAGACTCTACATGTCTTCTGTTCCTAATACTGATCTTTTTATGAACGTTATATAGAATTAATATTTTGTAAATGATGTGGCATCGATTGTTTCAAGCCATCTTTTATTTGCGAATATATTGTGACTAATTCAGTACCGATTTAACAAAATCGTTAATGATCATTTCTGTACTACAAGCGATCGGAAACGATGAGCTTTTCGAAAATTAAGCTCCGAAACGCAAAATAAAGCTACATTATTAATATTATCATTATCCTAACTCACGCGATAAGAATATAGATAATAAATAAATTGTTGCAAAGATAAATTATTTACAACACAAACGACATGTGCGAATAAATAGAAGATCATGATTTTGTGTCAACAAACGCGCACGCTGTGCGCACAGATAACGCGCATTTGGTCAGTATGACGAACAGTGCCGCGGAGAAAGGGCGATAGGTGGTGTGTTGGCGGGGACGGGGAGAGATTGCGGGCTTTGCCATATATATCGGGTGCTAGAAACGTTGGTGGTGCTCCGGAACGTACGTGACTCTCGTTTTCGCCGAGAGCCGTATAGAAAGCGAAAACGGGCTTCTACCTACATTTCGCCCATTCACGCGGAGAGGCCGACAAACGACGCCGCGAGGGTGAGGGCGAGGGGGGAGGCGGGATGCGAGAGAGGGAGGACGGGGGATCCGAGAGGGTAAGTAGGGGGGGGGACCGGGAGGGGCAGGTACAGAGGAAAAAAAAAGAATAAAAAGCGAAATGGGGGAAAAAAACCTCGAGGAAAAGGGAAAAAGCGTAGAAAAAGGGAAAAAGCGGGCTGTGGGCCGCGGGCCGCCACCTATCTCCACAACCGGCACACTATCAAGCTTTAGAATAGCGCGCTAGAGGGGAATAAAGGGAAAAATGAAAACAGAGCGGTGCACGCACGCTCCGCGCGTGACACACGCGCACGTACGCACGCATTCACGCAAGAGCGCACACATTCATCATGGCACATACAGCGCGTTACGTACTAATAAATGCATGTATAAGAATGTACTTGTAACGCGGAACCGTTTGAAAATAAGCGTGTGTGCCGCGACTGAGGGAAGAGAGTAGATAGGGGGGAGTCGCGAAAAAGGGTGATCCCTCGCGGATGGTTTGTTAAGAGAGATAGAGATAGAAACGGAGAGAGAGGGAGAGAGAAGGAGAGCGAAAAAGAGAAAGATAGACGATAGAGGGGATGGAGAAGACGCGGGCAAGAGAAAAGGGGGAAAACAGAAACGCAGAGAAAGACAGTGTTATGCGTAACGAGGGGAAAGAAGATACTGGATTAGGGTGAACAGGTGGGTCAGACGGAGACGGCGAGCGAAGGTGGGGTGAGGAAGAGGCGGGCGGTGAAGGCGGGCGGGCGGGCGGGGAGGGAGCGGGAAGGGGTGGGTTGGTAGTGGAAGAGTGCGAGGTAAAAAGGGTGGCCAGGGGGTTGAAGCGAGCGGAAACGCGATGGGTTCGTTGCCAGGGATGAAGTACGTAGGTATTGATCTATTTAAAGCCTAGAGTTCCAAACGAGGTCCTTATTAAAAAGCGAAATAAAACGCGCTTGCTCGGAGGGCGGTACTCCATCGTCCAGGGCGTATCTTATCTCCTTTCCTATCTCGCATTTCGCTTATCCGCGTTCTCGCGCCGGCTTCCTTGGACGGCTACGCGCTTGGAAACGTATCGAACACGCCGCCGTAGAAAAATTCATGAACGTCACATTACGCGTATCGCGTATAACATCCGGAACATATCCGGCTCATTTTTGGAAAAAAAAAAAAAAAAAAAAAAAACGAGCTATCGTTATCATAACACAATAATGGGCTTTGAATGTAAAGAAAAGACGCTTGATTTTGTTTGTGTGTCTGGAACATAATTGAGCAAAACGTTGAAAGTAACGTAGCATATATTCAATTGAGTAGCATAATTAAACGCCATTTCCCCACGATCTTTGGAAATAATCGTCGAAAGGAAGAGTAATAGATGGTAATATTTATTACTCTCAAATGTATCTCCTGAAATACAATTTTGATACTAATTAGATTGGAGCTCGAAATTAGAGCCATCAGATTATGCAATATTTGAAAGGAAATATTTAATGCGCTAGCACTGTTGAAATATACAGGTTTGTAGATTTGCACAAATTACAACGTTTTATAAAATTCGTTATCCGTAGGGAAAAAAGTGGTTGAAAAAAATAACAAATTTTCTGAATACAAATCTGAATAAATCTGATGAACGAAGCGCGCGTGCTACGAATTTTATAAATCACCTTTCAAGAATATTTTGTTTAAAGAGAAAATCTTTTTAAAAATATGTTTTTTTTTACACACGTTCAAAGATTTTTAATCAAACGTAAATTCACGACTAAAGAGTCAACTTTAAATGAAGAACATTGCAATGCCGCGATTATAAAATTTTTTACAAAAAGTTAAAATTGTATTGTAAGAGACGATTTATGTGAACTAAGACATGAAAGGATAGATATTTTCTAATATATATCAATTTCTTGCATCTGATTGAGAAAAATTGCTGGGCATTCGAAAAATTCGTTCAAGCACATTCCTTTTTTTTACTCTTTCGAAACCATCAGTGTTTTACAAATATGCGGGAATGAATGGCCAGCACTATCTCTCTTTTTCACGCTGTTAATACCGATAGCGGGACGTTCAATCAATATTTCCTCTTTTTTTTATTTTTTTGAAACTATGATACTTATAATTTCGATACGATTGTAGAAATCGCGAGAATATCGTAGTTGGCAAGTACGACTAATGAGAAGTCCAGTCGGGACGATGGATGAGAAGTAAGAAGATAATTAACAAGCAACTGCATAAAATCTGCTATTATTATCAACCTGAGATGTTCGTAAAAGTAATCCATTTATCAGGAATTACATTTTCAAAGAGGAATATTACGTTAATTTGTAAATGGTATCAAGAGATATTATTAAGCTTAAATCCGGATATACTGATCATATTCATAAAGAATACCGGTTCTGACATAATACTGCAAATTGAAACGCATTAACAGAAAATTTCAAGTCATTGATAATGTCTTTAGAGATGACAGTTATCGTGATAATTATAGTTTAAGCCCCTCCGGATGGTAGTAATAATTATATGCCTCGAATTTAACCTGGCGCGTTAATACTTTTTCTCATTCGATGTAAAATACCGGTATATCTAAATCGTGCCGTACCATAAAGTATTTGCAAGTATATGACGTTTAATATTCGAGGTATTATGAATATTCTGTATCGAAGATTCGTGATCCTACATCCATTGAAATCAAGGTATTCACTGGACAAGAATAGTCGGGATTTCGATTGTCGAGAAAACGCTCTTGGACTCTTGTGAATTCTTCTGGTACACACAGCACGAGCTGTGATACGAACGCGAGGGTGGACGGCAGGAAGGATCACGTCGCACGTAAACGCGGTAGCATTCGGCCGCCGCGGCTGCATCGTCAAACGTATCGCGGGCCGGGGCCCGGTAAGTTGGCGAGAGTTAATTACAAAAGCCTCGATTTTAAAAGCGTTTTAGTATCGATCCCGTTTTTAGCAGTATAGTCCGCGATGCTCCTATGTCGCTCTCGCCGACGAGAAGTGGGGAGGATATACCTAGCCCGCAATGGCGGGAGAGACTCAGCATCCCTCTGGCAACGGCCCCTGTCGCGAGGTCGGCTTACTGAAGCTGCGCGACGTATGTGTCTATAACTGCATAATAAAGCAGTACTCTTTGCCGATAAATTTCTGCGGCGGCACCTAGATGTAATCTCTCTCTCTCTCTCCCGACCTGGGAGATGACGTGTCCGATTACTGTAATCCGTTTGTATACTTCCTCGCGTTTCTGCTATCACCGCGATACATGTACAGTTGAAAAATATGAAATACGCTTGCAGGGAGGTTTGGTAATAAAAACAGAGGATATTGACTCTCGCTTAATTCTCATGAAATTCGGGTCTTTTCGCACGCATATCTCTATAAAACTAATATTTTTTAAAAATAGATTGCAAAGAAACGGGATATGCATTGTTTATTTATATCCAGAAATCTCTTTTTGTTTCGTTTTCTATTTTCTTCGTTCGCGATAATCACGTCATGTGGTTGTTTTTATTATTTATTTATTTTTCTATTTTATTAATCCTTGAAAAAGAAAAAAATTTCGGGCTATGGGGATATAATGAAATTAAATTCTGATACAGAAAATCTATTTTGAAATAATGGAAGGAAGAAATTTTATGAGAGTAATGAATTTAAACAGATTAAAGGATTTTCACACTTCTTTGTTCGGCTGTTACCTAAACATTTTACCGTTCGAAGATTAATATGACATTTTAATATTAGAAACGTAATTATGAGAGATTATCTAATATTCACAACCGGTTATATTGGATTAAGTTTGCGTTAATATCTTCGCATTAGTTGACAATTTTTAAGTTTTAATTAATATTTCTTAAATACGTATATATATTTGTATAAATTAAATGCATAAAGTATATGTAATAAAACTCGTACGCAAAAATTTATTTCGTATGGAAATTCTTTCGTATTTCAATTCTGAGTAGGTATATCTCGCGAAGAGGATGCCCTTCCGAGCGAAATGCAGCGAGATCAAGTGAAAGCACGTAAATCGTTGTCACCAGTATCGTGATCGGTTACGTGCGCAAGGTACTAAAAGGAGATCCCATCCGGAGCGTGCATCAAGGGTGCGAGAGGATGCGAGAGGGAGAAGAGAAGCATCTGTAGCTGTTACTCTTTTCCGTTAGCTTTCCCATTAGCGAATCGGTTAAACGGTGCAACAATCGGGGGCGCCATAATGCGCGTCGCGGCACGTCGTTTCGCGAGTAAAACAGAATGGAGCGTAATTTAGCGTAAGCGGATTAACGTTTGTCCGTTTATTAGCCGATAATTATTATTAATTACGTCTCGCGAGTGCTCCAGCGTAGTTTCCGAATCGTCTTTAAGACGGTATTTGATCTCTTAACATTTAATCAATTACTTTTTATTGAAAAAAAAAAAAACAAAGACAGAAAGGATTTTATGAAAAAATGAGTTAATAACAGAGCGTATGAGTTTTGCGGGATTGAACGTTTGTAATTTAAGGATTCCTATTGCGAAAACTGATACCGAAAGAAATGAATTATTTCAATTGTCTCTCAATTGGCGATATATATTTTTTCACATCGCTATATAATTATTTAAAATTAGTGTTAAAAAAAGAAAAAGGCATCTGTCGAATGTAATTCCAACGATCATCATTGTTTCTCACAGGCGCTCGCCGTTCATATGCGATAAAACAATTTTGCTTACCGTAATCAATAATATTTTACATTTTATACGGATCTCACCAATAGCGCGACGCTCTCCGGTTCCCCAAACGTCCCTTTGTACCGCGTGTTTCTCATAGTGCAGTTTAGTCGACGGGTTAGCCTCGTTGTCCGAACCGTACATCTACGTGCTCTACCATTTCTCTAACCGCGAACGAACTACATCGAAGAGCGATACATGTGTACGTATATATATAAAAAAAAACCGCGAGCACCCCAAGCGAACGACCGGGACTCGCAGGGAGGCGACGCCGGTGGCCGCGGAGGCGGCGGCGGCGGTGGCGGCGGCGGAGGCGGCGGCAGTGAAGGAGAGCCGTCGGTATCGCTGGTGTGCTCATGCATAATTCAATCAGAGTTAGACTAGAAACGTCAATACAGCTCGCAGATTATTTCTTTTCCCGGGCTGCTGCGCTCTCTCGCTCCGCGACTGTCCTCTCTTTTTCCCGCGCGCGCTCTGGCCCCCGCCAGCCACCCTAGTCGGAGCGCGGCGGGCGGAAGGGCGAGTCACGGGGGGACGGGGTGGCGAGCGGGGAGCACCGGGGGGGGGGGGTGCCCGCACACACGGCACACAGTCGCGGGACTGAGAGGGGAAACGAGATTTCTCCTTCTGGCGCCTATCTCTCTGCTCTCCCCTGCCATATTTCTCCGTGTCGTCCCTCCCTCCCGCCCTGCACATCCACCCCTCTCTCCCGCCCGCCCGCCGCGCGCGCGCGCGCGCTTGCCCGCGCCCGCGCCCCTCCATCCCCACCCGTTCTTCTTTTATATTTTAATCAACTAATTCTGCGCAATGCGTACATTTATTGCGCCCTTTCGGACGGCGGCATCCGTCCACCCCCGTTCCCGTTCTCGCTCCCCCGTCGCTGTCCCCCTGCCCCACCGATCCCGATTTCCATCCCCCAACCCTCCCCCCGCCTCGTCCCCTGCCCGCGTGGCGGACCAGCCCGCGTTTTAATTGCAAATCTCACCTCGTTCGCTGATTCGATGGGATTTTTTCGCCACCGGCCAATGAGGACGATCATCGACGATACCGTCGGCTCTCGACCGGTGTCAATTTTTCGCCGTGTTTCTTCGCCGCGCACCGTCTCTTCCCCGATGGCCGATCGGGGCGATTTCGGTTGTCCTCGTCTAATTATGCGTGCGCGCGGCACCGCCGAAAAGAGGCGTAGCTATCCCATCGTCTGCCTATGTACCGCTGTCCTTTTCCCACAATTTTTTTTTCGTCTCCCCCCGCATTTTCCGCGGGGCTTCAATTTTACGCTCGTTAATAACGATACAAAATAATAGCTTGAAACGCGACCCATTGTAATATTCTCGCGTTATTGAATCGCGGCGCAAAACAGAATTCGATCTATCTTTTTATCGCAAATGTATTTACCTGAGGTATTAATTAGGCATCGTAATGACTTTGTCCTTTTTATCGCGAAAATGAAATTTTACGTTTCTATTGTGCCAATAATGCGGCGCTTGCGTGACGCCACGTGTCACTAAAACGCATGGCGCAGAGGCACTCACTTTGCCTTATAGCGAACGAAATGACGAGTGCGGATATGCAACATTGTCGACAATCGCGTTAAATCCCACACATTCTCGCGTGAAGCGCGTGTCGCAGCATCGATGCGGCGATCGTGCGTATCAAAAAACATCGGCGGTATCGCTTGTGGTATTTGCTCTCTATCTCTTTTTCCGCCTCTCTCTTTATCTTTCTCTCGCGTGCGCGCGCGGATGGAATAAATGTGTTCTCTCCAAAAACCTAATGGTTTTTCTTCAAGTACTTCGTCGATACCTGCCCTTAATCTAGACGTTCATAAACCAGTTCACTTTCTCTGTCCCCACCCACTCTCTTCCTCTCATCTCTCCTTCTCGGTATGTGTGCGTGTCTTTTCTCGTACATTTCTGCCGGCGCGCGCACGCATATACGTACAGGACACGTGCCTCTCCGTGAAGCGTGTGCGCGCGCGTTTGTGCGTCCGTGTGAATAAACGCACGATACAATTAAAAAACCAGGAAGGCACACTCCGAGGGAGAGGGAGGAAGAGGATTGGGTGGCGCGCGTGCAAGAGAAAGTGCCACAAAATCGGAGAGCCGCGTGTTGAAGGCCGATAAAACGCTAATCGTCGGAGAATACATTTTGCGGAAACGATATAATCGGACGAGTCGAGAACGATTGAAGAATCTTTGATGCTGGGAGGTGTGCAGCTCTCGTTGATCGCTACCTAATTGTTTCTCTCGTCCACAAATATAAATTTATTTTTAAAAGCAAATTATAGAACTCGTTAAAGTTACGAAAATTTGTCGACTTGTGAAAGCCGATATAAATTAAACTGTTTTGATACAGTACGTATAAATCCATTGCTTTATCCCTCCTTGCTTCCGTCATCGTGATATAACGTAGAAAAATCACTTTTGCGCGTTTACGACGTTGAAATCTGAGCTCGCACTGAAATATCGCCGGCATTTCAACCCCCGCTCGTATTCGCGCGCGTGCTCCCGGTCTTTTTTTATTTAAATATCTCACCCCCTGTGTTGCCTCTCGCGTTCAACAACGTGGTGAGCTTCTTTTTCAAGGTTCCCCGTGCCCGTCTTTTTCACGGCCTCCCCCTTCTTCCCCCCCTCTCGTCGTTCTTGGTCCCACATCCCTGTCGCCACAGCCACCCGTCTCTCTCTTTCTCTCTACCGCCGCGTCCCGGCAACTCCTTGCCGTTCTATCCTTCTCTATGACGGCAGGTACTTTTACCCTCCTACCCTCGAGCAACGACTACCTTTGCCTTCAAGCAAAAAGGGAAATGAAAGCGAAACTGTTCGACACTGCCGACTTTCCGCTCTCGCTATCCCTCTTCTTCTTCAGCTTTTTTTCCGTTGGTCTCTCTTTCTCTCTCTCTCTCTTCCCCCTGCGTCTCCCTCTTTCACCCTCTTACCCTCTATCGCTCTACATGCGCTATGTCTCTCTTCATCTTTTTCTCTCTTTCTTTCCCTAGCCCTTTTTCTCTCTCTCACACCCTTCCGTTACACTCGCCAGCCCTATTTCCCTCTCTGGCTTACACGCTCGCGCCTCCTTTCCTTCCTACCGCCGCCCGCGCGGCTGCCATCCTCTTTCCACCCTTCTAATTTTTCCACCCCTTTCACTAAAATTAAAATCAATAGTAGCACCACGTGCCCGGGGACTATGCCGGAAACATTGCTACCCTCATCAGTTGCTGCCTACGCAGACTCCAACAGGCATTTTCCTACGTTGGCAGTTAATTTCTATTGATATATCTCGTCAATATAGAGAGAATTTTTATTTTCATTATAACCAAAGCGCGTCTAGCGCGCGTAACAACGTTGCAACGTTGAGAGAAAATAAAGCACATTTAATTAAAAAATATGTAATTAAAAATTAACACGAATGATGTAGATTTGTTTGGAAAATACTAGCAGTTAGACGAGATACAAAGCAAATAATTTATCCGAACGTTTTATATATTTTCAATTTGTCTAAAAAAAAAAGAGTTAAAATGCCTTTTTCTTGGAAATTACCACATTGTAATTTGTACGTGAAACTACATGTAGAAAAAGATGCACGATATATTTTGTAGACATGCAAATTCGTTAAATTAAGCATGTAAGCGTAATTAAAAGCGTTTTTTTTTTTTTTAATAAGCGGGTTCGATTAGCGTAAAAGACGCGTCGATGATTTCGCAAGGCCGAAATAAATGCATATACATTGGGGGATGCGCCACGTCAGACGCGTCGGCTAACAGGCACGGTTCGATCCACTGTTAAAGCATACAGGTGGTCGACTATGCTTCCATCATTCCTTCGTTGCGAGTAAAAATTTCTATCATGCACGTGCTAGCCGCCACGTTCACACGCATACACGTACACACGGACACGTAAACGGTGTTTGCGTACGGAATTTTTTACACGTGCGCGAATAACAGAATAAAAATCTGACGCCTGCGGAATAAAAAGTTTTATTCAATAACGTTCGCGTTTGGCGTTAAGTGGTATTAACTCTTTGCTTTTCTAACAAATCTAGTGATATCGCGTTACACGAAATATTCTTTCTTTATCTCGCTCTACCGTTTTTTTGCAATTTTTACCGCTGCCGCTGTAATGAAGATAATTATTTGAAATTTCTATTATTTAGAGGTTCCTCTTATGAGCCAATAATTCCATTTTGTTAAATGATAATAGAGTTATATACATATACAGCTTATAGTTGAAATGAAATTAGAAACAGTAAATACTTTCTCATTGAAATTAAAGCATATATATGTACATATATATAATATGTATAATATATAATATATATGTATATTTTTTAAAATCTCAATTTGATGTTGTAAATGTTTGTGGATGAGATTTGGAACTGGAAAATTATTTTTGCAAATGAGCCCTCCATGATAATGTATTCTCCTAATATATTATACATAATACGCTGACATCGTTCAGCGGAGCATAACACGATGTTAAAATTCTGAAAATATACATTGTACATTCGTGCGTGAATTACGAGCCGCGGTGTAAAAAAAAACGGCTGTTGCTCGCTCGCGAGATCTCCGCCACGTACTCGATCTCCTAGCCCATGCCAAATCCACTTCTACGCTGAAAGACATATCTCGCAGGAGGCACGGGACGGTGTTCGTACCGTTACGGATACTGTCATAATTTAATGTAACCGGCGCGCGCGGTCGCGACGATGCCTTTCGCATAACGGAGCCATTCCTCCGGTCTCCTACCCCTTGGTATCCCAACCTCCCTGTATCCTATCCTGTCCCTCTATTCCCTTATGACCCCCTCGGCAGCGCCGTCAGTCCCACTCTCTCCTCTCTGTTTCTGTCTTTATCTTTTTCTCTTTCTCTTTCTCTTTCTCTCTCTCTCTCCCTCTCATCTCCCGCGTATTCGCGGGTTGCGAACGTACCGCCCTCACCGGTGCCCACAATACGATGGTGGTATTGATTTAAAAGTACATTCGTGTTTTCATAATGCCGTATCTGTACCGACGTTCAAACTCACCCGTCTCCGCGCCGCCCCCTCGCTCGTTCCCCCCGCGATCCCCATCTGCCTTCGACTATCCCCCGCGCACAACCCCTGGCACGCCGCATACATAACCCGAGCATGGGTTGCAACGACGCTCCCATCAGCACGGAGACCAATCAGACTGCCCCCTGATTTCCAGTCATTCCACTCGACTATTCTCTCTTGTTCTCGCTCTGATCTATCCGTCCATCTAGCCGTTCACCATCCGCGCGTCCACCTTCCGCTTGCCTTCGTACCTTCTCTTCCTGCTCCCGTTTCTCTCTCCTTTCGTCTCACCTTCTCCCCCTTCTCTCTCTTTCCCTCTCTCTTTTTTCCTGTATCGATGCAGTTAAATCACTGTCCAGAGATTCGGCAGACAGCTAAATAGGATTGTGAAAAGTAATCAGTTCCGCGTATTAAAGTGCGTGAATCATTCCCGTATCTGTTCGGGAAAAACGAGCTTTTTGAAAGTTCTGTTTCAGAATGATTTAAATGTAGGAGCGAGAACACTAACGAGAAACTACGGGCAACAAATGGTACAATACGATGATTTTCCGATGATAAAATTAATAATTACTGCAGAGAGCGTATAAAATCGTCAGCGCTCGTTTTTACCGCCGTATCATATAAAATCATTAAAAGCAACGATTATTTAATTAATTATTGAAAGGTATTATATGTATGGAGGGAGAAACTTCGGCGCAATTTACGAGCAACCATCGATAATCTTATCAAAGTACGTCATATATTATAGCAACAAAGACAAAAAGAGTACTAGCAAAACAAATTATTTCTCTCGCTCAGGTTTGGCTATTTAATTAGGGTCCTCCGCTGATCGTATATTTAGACTCGCAATCGTCAGGCATTAAATAACAAGATATCATTGATTTTTTTTACAAGGCTATAAAAAAAGCGGTTGTATAAGCGCGCTTGTATCATCGATTGCTAAATAAAAAAATACACGATGCAGCCTTGACGGCAATTATATCAGTGGAGACTCCTCCCACACGTTTCTCTCCCGATACATCGTTCGTAAGTGTGTGCGTCTGCAGTAATAAACAATATACTTTATCCGACAATTAATCTGCACGTGGATGACCCGTCGATTCAACGCGCCTAGGTGGCGTCGGGTACTTATCCTTTGGTTTACCGCGAAACAACCTTTGCGAATTGTATTACTTTTTTTTTTCTTTACTTTTTTGGATAATAAATCTTATGCGTATAGACCGAAGCGTGCCTACGCAAAATTTCTCCACGCGAAAATGTAGTACGCAGCTCTAATGAAATATCTTACCTTCCTGCGTTAACGACGTGTCAGATACGGCCTCGTTAATTAAGCGAATGCTTAATTAAATGGTTTATATTACGCAGGCATCGGACTGAGACGTATCTGACTCGTGTCTGACGAGTAAATTTATTCCACGGACATACGTAATTATAAAACGAATGGGGGGAAAGATTCGCGGCGGTTCGACCCCCTGATCGGGTTGAGATGATAAAGTAGTTCTCCGCTGAGTGACTTCACTACGGTATTTAAAAAATTGTTTCGTTGCTCGACTTTGTTCCATTCCGTTACGCTGTGGGAGCTGATATTTCAATGAAAAATGAATAAATCCTCGGTGTAGAAGGAACAAAATTTTTATTTCTCGCATTGGTTCGTGAAATAGATAGGAGTGTTCACGCATGTCTTTTAATAATTTTATATAACAATTTGATATAAACAGAGTATGCATTGTTTAATACAAATACAATAAAGCGCATGTACAGTTTCACATTTTGTGGAAACTTTGAAATGAAAAGTTTGGCATAATAACATGCCAAGTATGAGAGAGAGAGAGAGAAGAGCTCTCTCTTGATTTATCTACGTGTTCGATTATGGTCCCAATAGAAGTATCGCGATTTTTTAAATAACAATACATTAAGGATTAATTTTAAAAGATGCAGAGAAGAATGTTGAATTTTATTAATAGGAAAAGTTTGTTAGTTTTCGTGCAAAATTTGATGGCTCGGCATGTCATTAGATCAAACTTCTCGTACATTAGAACATAATATGTCTGATTATATATACCTGTAAAATTAAGGGAATTAAATAAAATTTATCAGATTTACGCACTAACTTTAATTAATAACCATATGCGATACAAGCCGAAGAACTCCGCAATTGTGATAACAACCAAACGCTTTCTTTGTGCCCAATAGTTTATTTTTGCAAAATAAGTTGACATGTACAATGAGATAGCTTAGCGATTGTTAGAAATAAATGTCAGTAAGAAAAATCTTCCGCATGTGTTCTCTTCGCATTACATGTAATGAGCGCGCAATAACTAGTATTACTTTTTTGTGTTGAAAGAAAGAGATGTTTAGTAGGAAATTGCAGTTTCTGACGTAGCTTGCACCTTATAAAATATTAAAACAGTCTCGGATGTTGAAGCGTATTTAACGCTCCCTCATCAGTATCCTTATCAATTTCTCTCTTATGCATTACGTTAAAATCTTCGCATTATCTCTCTCATGCGCAATATCGACTCTTTTAATAATTATAATTAAATAGAAAATATTACGACAATGGAAATAATTCCCCAAAAATTTTGTGCCTCGTAAAAAAAATCGTGTGGAATTTTCAGTCCAAAAATGTTCAGCTTAAAACTGAATTTCTGAAGAAGATTGTTAACATGAGTGCATTTCGTGAACTGTAATGTCCGATTGATTTGCGCATGAAAGAGTTAATTTCTGTAATCATTCGCGAATACACGACATAGAAGGACGGACGCATGTCTTAGCGGGTCCAAATTGCATTTATTAATTACATAAGAAAGACCGCAGTTCATGTCATTATTTTAGCACCGTCAACGCAACCTCGAATATATAGCTTGTAGATTTCTACAATCGAGTGTCGTCCTGTACTTTCACATGAACAAACCAGACATCATATTATCCTTCCCTGCAGAAAAAATTGTGCGTATATTTCGCAAAATATTTTTCGCATATTTCATAAAATTAATATAACAATATCATCGTTAAGCACTAATGAAGCATCTATTAAATCTCTATATTAACCTATCTAAAAATATCTGCGATTTGCAGGATGAGTCATACAACTGGAACGAGTTGTAGTTCTTATTTCGTTAAAGATAGGAAAAACTGACAAAGGAAAAAATTGAATAGTATAATAAGGTCTATCTTTATATATCTTTTATAAGCTTAAGGATGCATCAGAAAAATGCAATTATTTTTTTTTAATGGAATGTTTTTTACATAAATCGAATCTGATAAACATTTTGCGTATAAAGAAGTATTGAGATAAAATTATTAAGAATTAATAGTTTACGAAATATTTATACTTTATTTTAATAATACCTCGTAAAGTATTCATATTTTAATTATCTCACCTTAATATTTCTATCAAATAATAAAATTAATTAACTAGTATAGAGAAAGCACATATAGTTACTTTTAAAAATATAAATATATAATTTGCAATTATATATTATTTCAAATGTTATAACTATATGTTTCCTTTACAATTGATTCGTTTGCAATTAACAAGAATGGCAACTTATCGCGATTGCATAAATCATCCTGCATAAACTCTAACAAAAGGTTAAACTCTATTTAACAAGATAATATTTAACAAGTACGCAACGCGATCACATATTTAGCGATTAATGAAGAAAACAACTCCTCATGTTTATATTACATAAGTAATATATAAACATAGAACAAAAATGGCATATAAAATATATGATTTTTGATTTATGGAAGTCAAAATTACATATTGCACTAAGATAACATGTGTTTTCTTTAAAATTTGTATAAACAAACAATCGTACGATCGTACCATTCCGATCGTGTGAAAGCTCATATTCCATATTTTTAAAGAGCACGGCGACGCATGTTTAACGGTAATAAGATAAGATAATAATCTTGTGGAGAGATAAAATATAACGCGCAATTATAAATCGATCATTACCGTAACATTTCCTGCTCCTCGTTCCTCCTCGATTTTGCATTATGCAATCGGACGACTTCTACTTTTGCAGTTGTAATACGTTTCGAGTTCTAGATCTACGATAATCCTCTAAAACATGCTCTATCGGCAATTATCTTAGATCGCAATAGAGACTTTTAAATATATTTAGGGAAAATAAAAGCTTCCTCTCCAGCATGCAATAATGATCACGTTCGAAGACTTGGCTCTAGATCGCATTTCCGACCACGCCTATACGTGGATGAGAAACAGCAATAATCAGTATCGAATGATAGAGATGAAGAACAATATTTCCAACTCGCAGGAAACTGAAGATAATCGCGCGCTAAGAGCCACGTTTTATTTAAATACCGAGATACACGTTCCTCGCGTAATTATAGGCTGGAGGGGTTATCGAAACGTACGGTCGCGCCGCGTTTCTGTAATGTCAACTAAGCGCTTCGAACATGATCTCAATCGACAGAGTTCTGTCAAAAGGATGATTAAACATTTAATTATGGATAGGAAAAATTTCCACCGTCTCGACCCATTTATACCCATCTGTTGAGAAATTCTACGTTGCTCGCGCTTAGCGCGAAACCCGGGTGATCCGTACATCGAAGTAGATCGTTTTGATTTTCTTATGGAGCAAAGTGTGTAAATATAACGGCGGTAGTAGGAACAGAGTATTTGCGAAAGTCAAGAGGATATCTGATACGAGGGGGAGGGGAGGATATTCTCCGGGTATATATAGGTTAAGAACAATTCAATTTCACATCGTGAAAACTCACGGCAAAGCATCGCAAAGCATCGTCAACATTCGATAACGTTTTATAACATTCAACGTAATCATATAAAATCTGAAATGTCAATAACGTAATGTTACCCTCTCAACGTAGTTATACACAGATAAACGACGCTCGTCGACTCGTAGGTCGATTCGATTCGTTCTTAAACTATTTTGGCACTATAATTCACGTGTTAGGTTTCTAAGCGTCGATTTCGACATCCTGAAACGCCTATGAAGCTAATAAAAAATCTTTAACATCGTGTGCGCGCTTAAATGTACACGTGTTCCGTACCTAAACGTGTATGTGCTTTTTATATTACGCATGAGCCTCGTTATATGTATATACATTCGATGTGTATATGTATACACCGACTTGTTTACTAAATACGGATGTTTAGAAATGTAATGTCTCACGCTCTAAGGAACTTACGATTACTACAATGCATAATATCGTTATAGTAGCGATTCTCGAGTGGCTTATCCTGGATCGAAAATGTTAATGAACTCGTAGCAGCTACGAACCGAGACTCCAGGCATGTACGAATTTTAACCACGCGCACGCGCGCGCGCGCGTATCTATATAGGAAACGAATTTTATTTAATTTATTAACGCTTTTACGGCATTGAAACTACACGAATTTTAAGGAACTGACTTACCTATTATTAAAACTTTTCTCTTTAAAATTACGAATTTTAAATATTTAAAAAGTAATTAAAATTTTGATTTATGAGTAATTAATTTTACCATCAAAAAGTGAAAAATGTTAATATTTCGTGAAAGAAATTTAAAATGTGACTATCCACTCTTGATGAAGAAATAGAACTTAGAGAAAGATTGAGTATCGCATATGTATATTTTCTAATATCATTAATGTTAATTTCACGAAATATATGACTACGTCACTATCACAAGTCGAGTGATGAACTGTTACGTCTACGTGAAATTACGATGAAAAAGGGTTCTTACTTGCAATGCTTTTTTGATTAGCTCCTGATCGACGTACGTTACACTTAACATTAATCATTATCGCTCGTTTGTTTCGGCCGTGAAAAGTTCTCCAATGAGCTTGAACTAAATAGCACGGTTCCATATAAAAGACATATTTCTTTCATATTTTAAGTTACATATGAAATAAGCGATTTTCTGAATTAGGAATTAAAAAAACGTAACTGCCGATCCATGTGTTACACTTTTCGTTATATGCACGAAAAGAAAAAAATTTTAATCGCAATTATGTGTGGAGTGTTTTCACGGCGACCGCATCTCTCCTTCTTTGATTAAATTGCTTATACATATTACACGCTAACTTTTTATACGTTAAATCCTCCTCGTCGCATAGAATTTGCGTAGGTACTCGCGAAGGTACTCGTCTATTCGACTCAAATCTACGAGATCGTTGCCATCTGCTGAAATAGATAGTAGTAACCGACCATTACGATGCCGACTCCGTTATATAATATTCGCTACATACATTAGAGAATAACATAATTCCTACACCATTAGTACACCATTAACCGTGTGTTCGCTGCATTTTTTTTTTTTTTCAATAATCCCTGACTAGTATCTTTCGTTGCAATTTATCCCGAGGATGTTGCGTCCCGACGACACACAGTCGAGAAACCGATGGCGACGACGAGGGGATCGAGCGGGACGGCGGGGGATGGGAGATCCTTCCTTGATTGGCGCGCACATTAACTCTCTTTCTCCTCGATCGGACTCACCTCGTTCTGCAGCAGCTCGAATTTCGGACTCAAGCTTGGCAGCATGCCCCTGGTACTCGTTTTGATTTGACTGTACTTATTGTAGATGTCGAGCGATTTCTTGCGATCCATCTCGAGCGTCTCCTCGATCAGTCGCGGCGGGATGCTGCCCGCTCGTTTGTGACTCGGCACGAAGACACTGCCTTCCGGCTTGCGTGCCGCCGTCCTGTCCCCCTTGTGTTCCGGCGTAAGCGTGCCGTTACCAAGTTTACGCTGCTGCTCCTGGAACGCGTCCTCCTGAACGTCGTCCTTCAGCAGCACGCCGGTTATCACGGGCTTGTTGTTCTCCGCCTTGCTGGCGAAGTCGTTGCTTAGAGCCTTCTGCTCCATAATCTCGAGCTTGTTCGGCGTCGTGCCGTTCACTTGGAGATTCGGATTCGATCGCACGGCATCTGGGAAACTGTCGATATCCAACGAGTCCTCCCGTACCACCGCGTTCACAACATCTTGCAGAGACGACATATCTTTTGATTTTCCGAAGAACTGCGGCTGAAAGGAAACGAACATCTTCCGTGTTATAAGGATCTTTTCTGATCGATCTACATATGTATATAATAGTGTGAGATTTCAAGTATAGATTAATATCAATATCAAAGAAATTTTTCAACATTAATAATTTAAATGATTTAGCGAATTAAATCTCCAAAAATGTAAATTGTAAATTGTAAAATTAAAAATGTAAAATGTAAAATGCAAATTGTAAAATGTAAAATGTAAATTGGTAACAAAATATGAATTGTAATATGTAAAATATAAATTGGTAACAAAACACTTTTTAAATCTTAATTAAACTTATTTTAACATAAAAAATACATTAATGAATAATCCATGGTTGAAGGAATAAATTTTATTAGCTTAAGCTAGAGTCGATACAGTGTTGCGGGGGCTCTACTCTTCCTTAATTTCTATCAAAATGAAACGAAACGATAATTGCACACGGGAAAGGATTAAGATAAATTAACTACTCTCTTTACTTACACTTTTGTTCTCCTCCTCCTCTTCTTCACTAGTAAAATTTCTGGAGTCGTCTAACAGTATCTTGTCTATATCCGGCGATTTGTCGAACTCCACCCATTTCGATCGTCCCTCCAGTTTCCTCGACGGCACATCGGACTCGTAACTACCACCGTACATGGGATAACCAAGGTGGCCGGAATCGTATTCGACTTGATTGCCGTAGCGATAGCTTGGATTAGCCGAACCTTGGCTGGATATCGATAGATCTGACTGTGACAGACCGGTGTTGGTGCTCCCGAACAGTCGCGTATTTTCAAAAGCTGCATAAGAAACGACAAAATAGAAGATAAATCACAAAAACGAGGTGTTACGCCATCACGGAGAATAATCACCTGAAGATCTGTCGTCCGGTATTTCCTCCCTGTGCACCAGAGCCTGTTGATCGGTGACACCAGTAGTCACATCATCGGACGACCCTTTGTTACCCTTCGTCTCTTCCTTGTCATAATCTGGCTGCACCTCCACCACAAATGAACACCCGCTGTCCTTGTATATTGACGTGGGTTTGTTATCTTCCATCGTTACCTGAATATAATAAAATATATTCATAAATTACGAATTATAATTATACTGTTTTCTCCTCTGTTAAAAATTAATATAAAGTATTCGAACTATACGTAAAGTATAGTCTACAGTTCTCTTTTTTGAAACAAACGATTGATCTAGTGTATTATATTTGTTTTAACAAGTACGTTTTAAATATTTTTTTGAGCAACAATCAAGTTAAAACAAAATTCTGCTACAACCTCGAAATTAAATATTTATACACAAAAGTAATACGTGCAGTAAGCACTAGTTACTTAATGTCGAATAATTTATGCATCAGTAGTGACAAAATAATAGTTGGAAAAAAATTAAAAGTAAAGTGTAACGCAAATTTCTTTCCTAAAATCAGGATGATACTCGAGTAAATTCATTATTTTGGGCAAACCTTCCAATTCTCCCACGGGAATTCGTGCGTATCTACTCAGTCCATTATTTTTTTCCCCTTTTTTAATGCAGGCCCGAGTTACGGACCCGAATCGGCTCCACGCCTTTTCCTTGTTCGAAAGTTTGGGGCACTTTATATAGGTGCGAGAAGAACGGATTGAATCAGAGCGCGAGTAGAGCATTTAGAGAGATCGGGGTGGAAAATGAGGAAGCGTGCGAGACAGTCAGACAGACGATAGAAGGAGGAAGAGAAAGAGGGAGAAGGAGGGGAAGGAGGATGTGCCGCGGTCAGAGAGGAAGAGGAAACGTAGGTGTCGGCAGAGGCGGCGAGCAGCTCGACGGACGATTTCGAGAATCTTCGACGCGAACGAGCCTCGCCGCGAATGAGACAAGGCTCGTAAGTAGGACGGATAGGTGGGGGCGAAATTGCCCGGCACAACCTCCGACCTTACCAGGGTCGGCCAAGTTCGATAATTACGAATCTACTCCCCGGCCCGAAAACGAGCCCAGTCTCTGACCCGGTTACCGCGGTTACCGACGAGTCTCGCTACGGCGATTCACGTCGCGTCGTCTCATTTAGGCGATAAATATAGGGAGAAAGGAAAGGGATTTATTACAAGCGACGCGTTTTCGTCGCAACGCCGGAAATTTCCCGTAAGCCGTACGTACCGCACGTTCCTCCGTTTCCACGATAAGATGATTGTTCTTGAGCGTGAGGGTGATGATGTTCCCGTTCGCGTTCTTGCTGGTATGATTGCCGGAAGTGGTGGTGTACTCCATCACGGCCGCCGCCGCCGGGGCAACGTTTACGTCCTCCATCACCTCGGTCTCGCACATGTATCGGGGTACGTCTAGGCCATTCACCAACTGAAAATCCATAGAAATACATTCGCGCGCGATGAGGCACGCGCGAGGAAATCCAGAACAGGAATCCAGAAATCCCTTTCATTCGTCACTGCCGCGCGGCGGAGTGAAATCTCGACGAGAGCGTAAAAACGTGAGAAAAGGGTAAGAGAGAACATTTTTTCCCTTCCTCGATTATTAAAATACAAAGCATCAGTTTAAGAAAAATTAAATCAGAAATTTAAAGAGATACTCTACGTTAATTTTTCTTTTTTTTTCTTTCTATGAAAATAAATCACAACGTTACATTTATACTTAAAATAGAAAAATCTGCGGCGTCGTAAAACAATTCGAAAATCTCGGCGGCGTAAACGCTCGCAGGACGGCGCCGGTGATTTTTTGGCGATGCCCGAAGAATGCTTCGCGCAGGATACGGGAGATTTAGTTACAGTCGATACGCTCGCGAGGTTGTCCCAATTTACGAAACGCGCGTGAGAAGAGGACGGGGGGGTGGGAAGAAGGGAGGAGGAAAAGAAGAAGGCAACGTCTCTCGTTCAGTTTTTTATCTATCGCGTCGCGAAAAGGCCATCTCGCATGCAAGTAGGTGTTCGCGTGTACACGGCGTTCACCTATACGCGCGCAGATGCATGCCGGTTACGTCGTTCTCCGAGTGCCTTGTGCCAAAGGGTACTGAACCTGACCCAAGGGGCATTGCTCTTGTGCTGCGTCTCTCCGTTCCTTTTCTGTTAGATCGCTACACACACCGGTCGTCACGTTAGCCAAAGCGAGCAGGTATCATTGCGTGGCCCAGGCCTCGGTACTTCGGCTGAGTGGCAGTCGAAAATACGCGCCGAAACACGGAGCGTAGAATACACGCGCGAGTTATTATCGTCGGCGAGCGAACGCGCGCGCGCGCGCGCGCGCACGTACTTGTCCTCTAAAGTCGGTTCGATGAAAACGCTACACTTTAATACACGTTCACAGATTACGCAGCCACCTGTCCCAGATTGTGCCCTCGTCACGTAGGCCGTGTGAAAATTTTATTCAAAGCGCTTACCGACCGTTAAACAACGGATTTTTCTTCTTGCAAAAAGTTCGATGCAGAATCGCTATATTTCTAGGTACAAGCAATTTTAAACTCGAGAAATTTTATCAAGAAAACTAGGAAACCTATTTTCCCACGCTCTCGATTGACCCCAATCTTCTTCTTAAACTACTGCTGTAACATATGGTAATTGAAAAGTTTTAACAAGTTTTCGAAAAACTAATTCGATTTCTAAAGATTGATACATCTATCGTTTTTATTTACATATATTTGAAGCCCAGCGGCATCACGTGTCACAGAAAAGAGAACATAGATGAGTTTTGGCCGGCTATTACGTTGGTCATACACGTGGCCTTTAACATACTAGTTCAATCAATAGTTTTTGCCTTTTTTAGTCTTTAGAGAAAAATTACGTCGCCAATTAACAAATAATTGAGGCGGGTAATATCAACAAAAATAAGAAGCGTTATAAAAATGTTATCGCAATTTTGAGAACACAACCGTAACAATTCATTAATATCGAACAGGGCCGATATTAGACAACATATTCGATAAATAAGTTAATCAACGTTAATTTGTTCAATTAAATAACCGTGGAATTAATTGAATTTCCGATCCGCGTGCGCGCCTTTGTAATGGAGACCAATCGTTCCAAAATATAGCCAATAAAATTGGCACATATCACGACCATGCTGTAGATGTAAATCCGCGCGTGCTTGTGCGGGATCGTTGCATACATACATAGACTATAATACGCGTTCGTATTGAGTCGTAGTCAATACCGTCGCTTCTAGCGGACATCCAAGCACTAAGCACTCAAGGACATTCGCCACTTTGCGTCTGGTTTTTTTGCTAACACCGTTAGAGGTTGCAGACGGTCACGACGGATGGAGGACATTTATAGGCGAACGTTCTATATACAATGACAGAATACATTACAGCGTAGACCATTATAATTTCCCAATGACTGCGCTAGAGAGTTGCTTAATTGTATTTCTTGAATACATTTGATGAATAATCAGCGTATAATACATCGGATATATTTTAACCGGTTTTTATATAATACTGAAAAAATTTAAGCATTAAACTGTATTAAACGACTATCATTGGTTTCAAAATAATGCTAACTTAATTTGTGATTAGTTTACGAAAATACTTACTGATTTTTGACAAGAGCTAAATTTGTTTAGATGAGATCAATTAGCGTAATTAATTTTAAAAAAGTTTGATTGTTTAAAATTAATCCAAGTACCGCACATTAGTGATAAGCAAGAGTTCTTGTAGATACGTGATATATTAAAATTATTTTTCTGTAAGTTGCAATTATCATCTAGTTCAGAATTTTCTTGTTTAATAAAAGAAACGACGGCGAGAGGAGAAGAAGATAGGTGGATTGAGCGGAAGAGTATAGCGAACGGAACGTGCGTTAGTTGAGGTACCCAAAAGTAGCGTGGATATTCAATTCGTGACGCATCTTTTGACAATACCGTTAGAGGTCCCAGACGGTCAAAATGTCTAGTCTTTCTATACCACACCTCGGCTATACGAATAGATAGCCACGAACTGGATAAAAGCGGCCTTGAATTATTTCGTCATCTAAAGCAGTCTGAAATCTGATTACATATCATCACGGTGTCTGAGCTGATTAAAATCGTATAGAATAAATTGCCGTCGTCTAATCAAATCGTCTAAAAACATTATGTAAGTTCATTAAAGTGTAGTATCAAATTAGAGAGGAAGAGAAATAAAAGAGGAGAAGCATATCAATATAAAATTAAACTCATTTAAACAGTATGATATAGACACAAATAAATAATGAGATGTGTCGAAAAGTATCACATAATTTTACAATATATCTTTGCAAATTTGCCGTCAATTTCCTTTCATAGAACAGAAAATAGTCATAACTAGTTAACTCTTAATGCAATATTATATTATCGAGCTCTCTTCCTTTAGAAGATTGAAAAATTCATATAAAATTACATTTGCATTTGTGATTAGTAGAAGTTAAATGTGAAAGGCTAGCCAATGGTGATGCGCGATATTTCGTCGCCGAGGCCAGGCTCTAATGTGTCGTTGATAATTGATTGTTGAATGCTTGATGCACCGAAGAATAAAAAAATGACCTTGAAGGATTTTTAAGCTTCTCCGACGTAATCTGCACATCTCACATTATTTCCGTAGGATGTCTGCGTTATTATTCACATTAAATAATTATTATTTACATTAAAAGCAAGCTATTTTATCTTTAAATTTAAAGAAAGAATTGCATATTTTACTTTATTCTTACAATTCCAGATTTAACACAAAAAGTTGCAAATGCCACATTGATCTTTTACATTGACAGCACTACATGACAAAAGCTAAGACCGTCAAGTTCTGAGAATATTTATGATGCAAATGCAAAATAAATGTGAAAAAAGTTTTTCTTTCCTCCTCTGAGATAAATAAATGTTATTTGAAATAGCTTACGTGTGCGTATTTAAATTTCGATTCTTTGTACCGTAGCTTTTTCATAACGCGTTCTTTATTTATTAGAAAAGAATAATAAGAAATATTGCGAATAGGAGAAAACGTTGAACGAAACGAAATTATTAAAGTCGGTAGCGTTTATCATATTTTGAAACAGTTCGCGTTTCATTTCCCTTGTGCCGCTTAAATATTAATGTCAATCACTTTGGATGCTCATGCAACATTTATGGCCGACGGCAGTTTCAGAAAAGACAGCCATAGAAGATACGAAATGGCTACTCGAATTTATTTGACCTTTATAATAAAAGCGAGAGAGAGAGAGAGAGAGAGAGAGAGAGAGAGAGAGAGAAAGAGAGAGAGAAAGGGATAAAAAGTAGTGGCAACTTCAGCGAACGGTACATACCACGGCTTTGAGTTTCATCTTTCTATTTTAATGGCAAGCAAATATGCGCGGACTTGGAATTTTGACATTGGCGAGAATCGAACTAAATATTTGATTGCGTCTCGTAGTGAGAGGCAAAAATTTATGAATTCTGCTTGCAAATTTATAAGATAGAATTTTATCTCCCAAAAATAACATTGTCGTAAGATTTCAGTATATTAATTCAAATTTTTAACTGTGCTTTAATAATCGATCTGTCGACTAAAACTAATTATCTAAAGATGTATCGCTCTAGAAAATTAGAAAACGTTTCCCTAAAGTGAATTATTATTCCCCCTTTTTTTCTTATATATTAACACTGTCATCTTTGAAAAACTAATCTTAACATTTCTGATCTCTTTTTATCAGAAATATATGTGAGTGAGTGAGTGAGTGAGTGAGTGAGTGAGTAGTGAGTGAGTGAGTGAGAGAGAGAGAGAAAGGGAGGGAGAGAGGGAGAGAAGAGAGCGAATAAAAGTAGTTTCGGAGTTCGGGCTGTGACGGCGGTCAGCGAAATAATATTGACATAGTGCTGGCAAATGAACAGAGACCTCCTTGTGGTTCGTAGTCGAGATAAGCTAATCTCTATCATAGTCTGGTACGCCTCGCGAATATAGCAAACAACGAGCCTTATCACTTTACACCGACGTCATTCGATAACTGCGCTTCGTTGTTCCGTGCTAAAAACCTAAATTTGCCTTGTGATGTAGCGTTTTGATTATTCTTAGCATGTAGCTCTCAGAAAAATCTGATTGTTGCATTCGTATTAATAACGATGACTTTCAATATTATGACGTTACGTACATATAGGTGCAGGTTTATTAGGTTTGAACCGTATATCTTACCTCCTAAAGCTCCATTTTTCAATGTTTCTTATTTTGTCATTTGTATTATCGATTATAAAAACTAATTTAATTTTTAATATTGCTTACGAGATATTGAAAAATGTAGGTAATATTACAATATAATGAAATTTAAACTTTTCATATGAGATTTATTTTATGAGATTATTTTCATATGAGATTTATTTAGACCTTCTATTATTAATACTAAAATCTTTGATAGTATTTTTTAGCAATATTATTAAAAAAAAACGTTCTATTTTAAAAAATAAAATTGAAATGCAATGCCATAAATAATAGAGTTAATTGTTCTGCGATGAAGAAATTCCGTAATCAGTGATAAGAGGCAAGGGAAGGAGAAGTAGTAAAAGAAAGAAGCAAGAAGAAGATGAAAGGAGAAGAGAATAAGTGGGGAAGGGCAATAAATATTTTTTTGCCAATTGCACATCACATTTCTGAGTTTTCTACAAAGAATTAAATATTTCTAGTAAACAATTATCCTGTTGGACCATTGTGAAATAATATAATAAATAATTAATCAATATCTATTTGTAGCACTTGATTATTTTAATAGTTAATGCTTCTCTTTTCAACATTAGTTGAAATAATTTAATCACAATCAAAGATGGAGGAAAGAGTGGATATGCAGGGGAAGATGGAGAATAGGAGGGGGGGAGAGCGAGAGAGGGGAAGGGTGATGGGATGGGCGACTGCCGCGAAATAATCGACTATCCGAAAGGGTCGGTGGCAAATAACTATAATTTCTTTTGGACCCGGCTACACAGCCGGGGTTTGAGCGAAATGGACAATACGTAGGATAAGAGCGAAGAAGACCAGGATGCGGGCGGGAGGAGGGAGGGAGGGAGGAAGGGGGAAGCGAGGGGAAATGGAAGAAAGAGAATAATAATAAGAAAACGAGGACGAAAGAAGAGAAGAGAGGGAGAAAGGAGGAAGAGCCGCCGTCACACACAGTGCGATGGTGGAAGCAAGACGTTGACGGGAGGATAGGTCTGGCTGCGCTCGCGCGCACGCGAAGCTGATCAGAAGAAGTATAGAGAAAGAGAGGAAGACGGTGGTGGGGTGAAAGCGGACCCAGGCGCACGGGTGCAACGACCCCTTCGGTTAGGTCAGCCACCCCGCGGACACGATACAACGCGGCGAGAGCGGGTCCGGTCCGACGGACCGAGCGGGCCCGCGCCGCGCGCATGGTCAGAAAGACGGGTGCATGGACGTGCGGCCGAATAAACGGGTGGTTAAAGCGAGGCGCACCGATGGACAAATGTACGGCCGAACCGCCAAACCGCCGCGCGCCGTACGGGCGCGATCGGCGCGGATAAAGAGGCCCGGGGAATCGCGCGAGCCGAGTGGATCTCGCGCGCGAGATACGTACCCGCGTAACATTGTAATCGTGAGTCGACCAGCGAGATGATGATGACGACGACGGCGACGATGATGATAGAAGAACGATTCGAGTCAGATATATGAGATTGATCACTTAAAAAAGATTAATAAGGAAAAGCGGACAGGTGGCACGTATTTGTCTATAGCTATCAGAAGTATGTCGGTAAAGAATTGTTTGTTCGGATGAAGCTCTTTGCTGATAAAAAGATCTTCCATCGTTTTGTTTTCCACGCGTTGATATGTTGCATTAGGCTTTAAACTTAACATATATATACATTATTCTTCGAGAGAACACTGTTAAATATCAAAGGATGAATTTAAACCAATGAGTTAAATAACATTTTGTTATTTTTAGCTACCATGTGTGTCGAAATTTATTTTAACACGAAACAGTATTATTTTAACTCCATTGGTTTAGTGAAATTAACATTGTTTTAATTAAATTAACGATATACTGAATTGGAACAGCAGCGACCTGTATGAATGGTTAAAAATGACTCAAATTGAGTATAATTTGACACTACGAATTTTACAGTGAATATACATAAATGCCATTTAATTTAATTTTATATAAAAACTGATCGTATTTTAATTTTGCAACTTATATTTTAGTCAGAATGTAATGCGATACACATTTAAATGTGATATCTTATTCGCATTAATTTGAATATTGAGGGTTTGATTTTGAATTTCAATAATTATTTAAAAATGGTCAAACTGATTAAAATAAATGCTATGAATGTACTAGGAATTTAATTATTTATACATTGTTTAAAGAATATCTTATCCAATCCGATTATCGATTAATCAGGACAATATATGTGCGTAAATGCTTTAACTTTATTAAATTCTATTTTTAATGTGAGATACACGTTACCCTCCTGATAATAAACATTTATGGGAAATGAACATAAGAGACGGAAATAAGTATGAGAGAAATCTGACGCCGGGAGAAATCCACGCGCGGCTATTAATTGATCAGAGATTTATTTCAAACTTGACGCACGTTACATATTGAATGCATTGAAGAGTAGCCGGGATCAATACGTAACGCAATGAATGGCTGTGGCAAGCTCTATTGAGAAAATGATACACGATACGCGACGATATATCGAAGAATTGTCGTGCAATACGACCGAGAAATCGATTGAATTCCGTATAATGCTCGACCGCGAAGCGACTCTGCACTCGTCATTGATGGGCGATGAGCGACTTGTGTCCGTATCTAGAATTGCGATATTTAATTTCATAAACCGCTCGTTTCCTCAACTTTAGTTTACCTTATTGTTAGTTAATTTTTCGTATACTTTTAATTCTAATCTCGGATATTATACCCCATTTTTTAATTACACAAAGCTTCGAAGTTCGTCGTGTATTCACAAAAATGTTCTATGAGATAAATGAGATTTTGGAACAATGTGCATTTCCGCATGCTATTTATATTCGAATTATATAAATCACGAACAGGTCATTGTCTGTCTACGGAAGAATGCAGCAAACGTATTCGCCTGAGTGCTCGCAGGGAGCCTTGTAATAATAAAACGAATCCAGAACAGAGATCTCGAGAGGATTAGGAAAAAAGAAGCTCGACGCGATTGCAACATCAACATGGAATTCCCAATTTCGCACGTTAATCCCCTGTCAATTCCCCCTAAAACCGCATATAAAAATAACATTCCGCGTATCTGAGAAGAGTACAGGGAAAATATTCCCCGACGTCGGTTTTACGATTCGTAAGCAAATAGAGCGTCGCCGGCGGCCTCGATAAAGCTGTCCGCGGCAAGGAGCGGAGTCTTAGAAAATCCACTGTCACTCGCGTTTTTTTTAACTTTCTAAACATCCCTTAAATAGCCGCTAGCCACGCGGTCCGTTCTATTTTTTGCGGGGGAATGACGCGTGTGCAGTGCGTCGTATCGGCCACGCTTCGGGTGCATAGAGCGAGAGCGTCTAGCGGCGGCGAACGCCGCGCGGCCGACCGGCCGGCCGGTTGCCGAAGAGCAAGGGGGAGATCAGCGGCAACGACGACGACGTCGGCGGCGGCGGCGACGGCATAGGGGCAATCGAGGGCAACGCACCCGGTCAGCCTTGGCATGAATTGAATCTAGCAATGCGAAAGTAAGGTTAGCCGGCGCATTAACGCGCCCAGTGACCTAACTTACCTCCTCGCGCTCGATCGGCGCGGCATTCCCCCCTCGCTCCTATTCCGATTTTTATTTTAGCACCGGACGCTGCAATCGCACGGCGAGCGACCGGGAGGACGACCGGCGTCGGCAGGGGAGCCAGAAGGAAGGGGGGAGAGGGGGCTAGTTTTCACCGGTTTCGGAGCGAGCTATAAGGTCTTCGCGAAGTCTTCGCGAAGCGAGCGAGCGATTTTTCGAAGCGCGGATCGCTTTCTCTCACGCTATGCCCGCGCGCATGTATTTATGTATATACAATATGCACGCTCGGCAGAAACGACGATTTAATATGCATATAGCCCGCGCTCAAAACGAAGTTTCGTCCTCGCGATTGCAAGATGCGATCGGCCATTATTGAAGTCCGGTATGGATAAATAGTGTGACTCACGGGGAAAGTATGTAGCACGTACATTACTTTTCTTCTCTTTTTTTTTTTTTTTTTCAAGTCGTTCGGGTTATCGCAATGCGCCGGACTCGGTGCCGCGGCTAAGAAATTTCGTGGTGTCTGCTTTGGATAAAAATAAATGGCCATGTGCGGCGGCACTTAATCGCGTCTAAGAATGAGTTTGATCGCTCTCGAGTGCGAACGCCTCTTTGCATTCGAAATCACTTTCGATGTCAAGGCGTGGCACTCGAATCAAGCCCGCCACCGTCACGTTAAACTGGGCAATATATTTTCCACTTAATTTCTTGTGGAGAAAATATTAACGTTATATTATTAATAGTTATATATTAACTATTAAATTATGTTATATTAACGATATAAGGTATATATAGTTTAATAATTATATTATTATTAACAATATTATTTAATATTAATAATACATACTATTAATATTAATAGTGTATATGAATAAATGGATGATGTAACCAAAGACTCGATTTTGAAATTAACAAGAAATAGGGAAAAAGAGTGCTTCAGCTGAAGACGGTTCAAAATAAAGCTGAAACGTACGATTTATAACTTTGAATTGTTAATTAAATGTTACGTAAGGTTAATTCACGCGCGACTAATCGCGTTTGCCTCTCATTTTTTCCTTGTTGCTTGTGAATATAGTTAATGTAGCAAAAATGCCAAGAAGTATCAAATGTCAAGAAATATCGAACTTCAAACATTGAACTCGTTATAAAAGAAAATTGCATGATTCACTTCATGCATAGTAAATATGTAAAAGGAAGACCGTGTCTTTTTTATATATCGTTAAGTGTACGCTTCGCAGAACATTGAACCGTACAAAGGTATTTCTCTGGAAATAAAAGGTTTCGAAGTCATAGAATACAACAATTTGGATTCTCCGAGCTAGAACGATGTTCAATGAGGAGGGAGAAGACAATACGACGTTCGTCGCGATGTTCAGTTAGGATGAATCATTTTTCAGTCTAATCTAATACTTTATCGCGTCTCTGCTTAACGCGTATCTCAAAATATCGCGACGGAAACTAAGCCAGCCAGCCGACGAGTGGAAGCTAAGTATCGGCGCACGAGTCGCAGAGTAAACCGACTATGCGTAAACAATGACACACTTTCTCGGCGCTCGCTCTGTCGCTATCGCTACGTCCGTTCGCGTTGCATATGTAGTACATAGCGATTATTGAAATCCAAGGCCCGTATTCAGAATGCATTGGAACAAAAGGCCTTTTCTTTTTGGTAGCTGCTCTTCCCTTGCTCGTCATATGAAACAGGCGCTGTGTGTTCGTGTCGTGGAATAAAACAGATAAAATAAAAGGATGTACGGGGTGAAAAGGCTGAAATGCACATCAGTGCATTATTAAATAATGCCGGCGATTTCGAAGAATATTTCAGTGCGATTGATCACTCGTGCGTATGTAATTTTACTTGAACATTTTGAATAGGTTCCCCGATTTTTTTTTTAAGGAGAAAGGAAAATGGAAAAGTTGCTTCTCAAATTCTTCGCAACTATAAAGCTCCTTGAATCGAGTCTGCAAAAATTCTCGTTGCGAAAAAATACGTTCGCGATCAAGAAAAGGCGAGGAGGCGGAGGAAGAGGCAAGAATATTGTGCGTGTAAATGTGCGTACAGGAGATGCGGGCACTCTACGACGTAGCCGAAGAGCGCGAGAGACGTGCAGAGCAGCGAAGTACTGCAGCACATGTATTTGTGTCCGTGTGCATGTATGCGTGGCGAGAGGTGCAGCGATGGTACGAAAGAGCAACGGCTCTACAGATAGGGGGTGGGGCGGGAAAGTGTGATTTAGAGGGGGCGGCGGAAGGGGGGCTGACGCGGAGGGGGGCGAGTTCCGCGGCATGCAACGCATATGCGTTTGCGGGGACTGGGTGGGGGGCTAGAGCAAGCGTGGCGGGGGTAGCGCGCCGTTTTTGAAAAAAGCGCAAGGCTTTAAGAAGGCGCGCGGTACCCCCCACCACCGAGTACTACGCGGGCAACTAGCGGCCGACATAGACAAGCCGTCGTCGCGCTTGCTCTATTACCGGAAAATAGTGCGGGTGCGACATCGGGGGCCCGCCGACCGTCGTGAAAACTCCTCCGTTCTCCGCAACTCGAACTAGTGAGAAGTGCATTCTCCTACAGAGTTTTTTTTTTTATTTTCCTGGAAACGCACGTGAACCGGAATCTAACATTTAGGATATGCAAATGTGAATGAATGCCGATACGTGTTTGCCGAGTTTACGACTAATCTTGGTTGCTCGATAGAACTGCAGCTGATGGGAAGAAATCGGACGTTTCTAAGTGTGATTTCGAATATCACCTTTTTTGGGGGGGAGAGGAGGCATAGGTGTTGCTCTAATTCGAGATATCAGATATAAAGATACGAATATATATGAAAAGTGCAGCTTTCTTTATGCTTGTTGCTGACATACTTGCTTCTGGTGCACGTTACAGAAGTGAAAGAACGAGCGCATTCGTAGAGAAAGCACGTTATATAATTCACGTGCATTACAAATCGCGTCTGTTTTATATATCGAGACACCAATTCTTGACTCTCACTTTTATTTTATATTTTGTTTGAAACATTTCCATTTCTCTCGTATTTTACTAATATATACATTTGACTCTCACTTTTATTTTATATTTTGTTTGAAACATTTTCATTTCTCTCGTATTTTACTAATACATTTGAAAGACATTAGTGTTCCATCTTTTTCGTCTTTTGATCGAAAAATCGCGGAAATAGACCATGGATAGAAAAGACCATATGCTGTACAATTTTGTGATATGTATTGACAATGCAATCGATGAGCTTCAGTGATGATGGAAAATTGACAAAGTAGTGATAAAACACTAAAAAAAGAAACTTAAAATGTTGACGTCAGTCTGTGATAATTGTGTGAATGTGAATTAATATCGGTATATGTGTATATGTGTACGTTCGCCGAGTTGCAACCAATTTTGCAAACTTGAAGAAGTCGGATATATTTCCAAGTGAAAGCTTGCTTCCAAAATAGTGTAGAATATTCTCTCTTTCCCTCTCTTTTCTATAAAGAGAAATGAATTTAGAATAATGCAAACGATGTGGGCATTCGACAAACATACTGCTTTGTCGCGTATATATCGCGTGTTCACATCGGCGAAATTTACTTTTCCACTTTCGCCGAAGGACTGTTCGTCCTGAATTATTTTGAATTGTTCGTTCGCTGTACAGCCTCGCTTCTGGTCGTTCCCAAGTGCATTTAATTCTGTAGGGACATGTGTGATCAATGAAAGTTGGCGCTGCTCGGTCGCTGCTTTGCTCCGCTTCGGTCCTGATTCGCGCGATAAATTCTCTCTCGCACGACAAAAACTGTTAGCCACGTGTACGTTTTGCGTTTTCGTTCGAATTCAGCTCTTCCATGGATATTTATTCGGACTCCAGTATCGAGGGTGTTTGTTTAAGATGGTTCGACGTATTTGTGGTCGGTTGAAAATAATTCATTTCGCAAAATATACATGACGGTAATGAAAGTTATAATTTAATCTATTAATAATAATGCTTCTCAAAAATTTCTATAATTGGATTACAGCGCTCAATGTTGTTGCAACAGAGTTGCAAAAGAGAGATATTTTGCGCGCCGCCGCGCAGAAAACTGGAAATGATTGACCGCAATTTTATTAGAAAGTACGCGAAGGCGACGACGCGAGAGGCGAAATTAGAGAGGCGGATTACCGGTACTAATAATGAAACCGTCGCGTCGTTCGAAATGAAACGAATCGCGTCGCATGGAAAGCTGGCCCGGTTTAATTGCAGAAGTCAAACATCGTATGCAACTTTCACCGACGTCTGTGTTTATGCATTATATGCCCTTTTGCTCCGCAGACCACGGTCGAGGGGGCAGTCGAACACGGTGGTAAAGGAAGGCGTATAATATATTTCATTAGTGGGCGAAGCTTTCTTCGCCATTATTCGACATATGCTACGCGGCGTCGCCGTTAACTTTGCAACGAAAGAAATCTTTTTCTACTTGAAACATTTCAATTTTGAGAGAGACTTAATTTTACTGAAATCTTATCGTTTCAGACTTTACCGAAAATTGAGTGACCGTGCACGACTACGTAATCGCGCTATTTGTATACCGGTAAAATTTATTATTGTTAATAAGAATAATTAAGATACCTAATCATTTTTGGCGAGTAAGATAAATATTTGTAATCAAGAAGATTAACAATATCTTGAAACTTGACTGTTTGGAAAAAAGAAACGCTGATATATAAACGGTGTCTACTCCTTCTTTTTACTTCCTTTTCTTCTTTTTTTTCTAAACTCGTTTTCAAGTTTCACGTTTATGTAATCGATGATAAGATATTTATATAATAAATTATTTATATACAATATAGTTATATTGCGCATGTTGCTGCATTGGGAGTTAAAGTTAGCAGCGTACTTGGAGTGCACTTTTCTTGACCTTCGCTCGCACCGACATTTGCATCTGCACCGCCACGACCGCGACCGGTGGGCACGACGAAACCGAGCGCGGATAGAACGAAAACAATTTGCGGTAAACACGCGTCGGCAGAAACGCTGAAAAATTCAGCTAAGCGCCAGTTATCGCGATCGCATATACGCGAAATTAAAATCAGGTCAATCCCATCGTTCCTCCGCGCCAAGCAGACGTACGGTATTTTTGGCTGAGTCATACGCACATACGTAAACAATAATGTGTGCGTGATGTATATGTACACGTGCGTGCGTTGTGCGTTTGCAACGTTGTGCTCGCCTACACACAAGAGAGCGATTGCACGCTCGCCCGGGGCGCGTATAACACACGCAGCTCGAACAATATGCACCGCATGCGTCGTCAATTGGTAGGCAAAGTTAATGGAATCCTCTATACGTAGGCTCAGCGAACGCGAATTTATTGGCCACGTGCACAATGCGTGAACGCGATCTGTTATAACTCTGTCTGCGAAGGACTGTTGCGGATACGAAAATAAAAGTTGGAACTGCAGCTATATGATTGGAGAAATTGGAGAAACTCGGATATTTATGAAACAACTTGATCAAATTTCGCGAATCCTCCGGCTATCGTTAACATTTTTAATTTAAATCAACTTTTGCCGCTCGGTATCGTGGTTTATTCAGGATCTAATTATATCTGGTGTTGATTAATGAGCTCTATGAATTTCTGAATATTCTGTATGTTCCAACTCAAAAAATCTAAGACAGCTACCCGCAATAACAATTCTATTATTTTAAAATATAATGTAAGGGGTAATTATAAATCTCTGAAATTTAGAGTTTATTCGGGATCTAATTATATCCGGTGTAAATTAATGAGCTCTATAAATTTCTAAATATTCTGTATGTTCCAACTCAAAAAGTCTAATCACCCATAATTAGAATTCTATTATTTTAAAATAATGTAAGGTGATTATAAATCAAGTTTAGAGTTTTTAATAAACAAGAAGATATTTTTATCTGTACTAAAATTAAAATTTCCAAGGGTATATTTCAAAGAAGAACGAAATGGTAAATAACTTAATTGTATATAAAGAATTGATAACTTTAATTCTTTCTGCACCGTTAAAGTTTTCGAATAATCAAAAAATATTGTTCAAAGTTTGCAAATAGTGAGTCATACGAAGGCGAGTTACGTTAATTTTAAATAGGCAGGACTCAATCTACACTCGTTCGGTAATGATGCGAAAAAATAACGTTTCAATCTTAAATTTTCTTCAAAATAAAGTTGTTCATCTTTAAAGTAATATCTTCTTATTTCAACATCAATCTAAAATTCTAATTCAATCTCAATATGCGGTACTGTAAAATGTAACGAAATCTCGGTCGAATTTGAATTCTGAATTTATCGAGCATGGACTCAATTACGCGAGAATTGTATATATAGACAAGCGTGTGCGCGTTGATATTTTACGAGGAGGTTTTTAGCCGGAAGGAATCCGCCAACCGAAAGGGTCAAGCGAGACGAATGGGCGCAACACAGCGCGGCGATGCATCGCTATTAAATGCAAAGCGTTATAACGGTACATCCGTAGCCATAGATTTCGGCTCCTCGCGGTCGCTATAATGTCTGCTTTGCACGTGCGATCGGTAGGGAGCCGCGCGGACTCGGTTCGGCGCAACAACCGTGACAATTGTATACGTACAGTACGTACATCCTTACGTCCCCATCGTGCAATCTGGGGCAAGTTCCGTAAATGTTTGCCGCATATCCTATTACGGCACAGCATCAAGATTTAAACCAAGGCCGACGGTATTTGCGTGGTTACCGTATTATGTAAGCTAATCGAGCATGCACATACGAGGATCAAACGGGCTAGTATCGATTCCATTAAAGTTCATAACGTATTCATGTCGCGCTAGCCGTGTTAAGCACTTCTCCCTAGATTTCCTCTCAAGCTACTCGCCGGTCTTCCCTCTCGCGACTTACGAAAAATCTTGCCTCAATTAGCAAAGGGGTCTCGCGTGCGGTTTTATCATTATTCTAAGTAAGTCTTTTTTTATTACAACATAGTCCACATTCTTAATACAATTACTTCGTAATTTTATCGATGAAGAGAAATTTATATCTGATTAAATTCTATCAAATTCTACGTCGCGCGCGACTTTCGTCCGACCAAAAGTATGCTGATCGACGATCCCCGTTGGTAGCAATATTCTATTCGTACAAGATTTTTCTTGCCCGCTTGGGAAGGTTGTTAAAATATCATTAACTTACGTCTTGTGCGGAGAGAACCCTCGTGGCAGCCTCAACGGGAACATTTCCGGAATGCGGATGATGATGCTGCGACTCGACTGCATTATCGCGGTTGCAGACGTTCTTGTACCAGGGTAAACCGTTCCCGCTGTCCCTGTCGTTCCGATACTTTCGCCACACGTGCCTGATACGCATATTAGAAAAACATATAGCTGGCTGTGCGTGTCAAAAAAAATAACCGACCGGCCCGGCACTCCGCGGATGGCGTATCTCTTTCGCAATAAGCAAAAATTAGCATACCTGACGCCGAAGGCGATCCCCAAGGCGATGATCAGCGGTAATAACGTCGATATGCATGCAAGCAAAACGGTCTGTATGTCTGAAAAGTTGGCAAGGATACCTGAAATACAATAATCATAAAATTCTTGAAGCGAAAGTATACGATAATAACTTGAATCTTTTACTAGCTGATCCTTTCGTATGATTATCCTGTCAGAGCTTATTCGTATCGCGTACGGCGTATCGACAGAAACGGATACGTACAAATAAATAAATCTGTGGCGATTATCTCACAACGACGCTGGTGGTACTACACACTAATGTCTCGGTTTATTTTGAATCCTTTTCGAGGCACAACTGAATAAAAAAAAAACGATTCCTTCAAAAATCTGTTTTCAGTATTTATAAACGGAAGAGTTAAAAACGCAAAAACGCTTCTCATAAACAAATGAATAAACTTCATAAAATAGAAATATCGTTTTCTTTATTAGTCTCCATCACATTTTTCAGGATTAAGCTTTTGCCGGGTAGAATTGAATTTTTGTCGTGATAAGTTTATCTGAAAACAGACATCCTCCTGAACCTTCCCGGCCCTCGCTTAGACGACATTTCCCAAGTGACTTTAAGTCGGCCGACTTTGAAATACAGTCAAGAGATGCGTCAAGACGGCTTCGTTGAAAATCCAACGTCTTAAACCTTTCGAATGCATAATTAATTAAAATTCGGACCGTGAAGAGGCGACGCCACCCACACTTCGCTGTCTTTATCAAACACTTTTATATATAGCTTTCTTCGCGGTACACCGTGCTACTTACTGTGATCGAGCTCGTCTTGCTCGACGAGATACTCCGTCACGTTGTGGACGCGATGGTGAGGTTTGATAGTGGTGACGACCGCAGGGTCGCCCGTCATCGCTGCGGACGGATTAGTCGTCTCGGCGTTGAACGCGGCCGCGACCACGTTGGAAGGAAGGAATGTCATCAACGTGAGATTCAGCTTTTCCGCCGCCGTCGTCGTTCTGTCGTACGCTGTACGATTCTGTGCTATCGTTTCCGCCATCCCGATGCATCACCCAAGAGATCCAATCGGTCCAAGCGAATCCGCGTCGATCGCGTAGAATGATTAGCGGCAAGGGGCCCAAGGGCAAAGCTAACGCACGGGTGATTACGCGTGCGTTTGATCTTTTGTTTCCGCGATCATCCCGCCTTTCTGTCTCCCTTTGACATTTCGCTACCACGACTAATCCAATTGCGAGTCAATCTATCGCATTTAATTCGGTTTTCCCTCTCTCGCTTCAAAAAGATACGCAGAAATTGCTCGCTGATAGATTAATGCATCGGAAACGCGTAGGAGCCTTACATTTTCACGTGCGTACGTATATATATGTACATATACATGCAATCGCCCACGCACGTCATTTCATCTTTGTGAGCTTTTACGTCGAACTAGACTATTAATGCGGTACGAGATCGTCGTTCTGTCACCTTTACTTTAAATGGTAACGATATCAAATGCAATGTTAAAAACATGGTGATAAAGAGATAAAAACCTCTCTGTCCCGACTCTTTCCTTACATTATTAAACGTACTTTTTGCCGCTCTATCTCGCGCTTCAGCTGTCAAATAATACGTTGAAAAAATAGCGGCTTACAAATTACATTGAGAAAAAATTTACAGAATAACGATCTTCTTCATCTGCATTCACTTGATCCTCTTTTTCTCGTCCTTATCGTTTGCCTTCTCACTATTCGCATGGCCGTCTGTCGTAAAATTTATTCTTCTCTTTCTGGCAAATCTGGATGCGTCACTGCAACAAATTTTGTTTCTCTGGTTAATTAAAAGTACGATCTCAGAGTTGTATAATATTTGTGACATACTTTTATTTTCAATTTTCTAAACGCAAAACGACATGATTTCTTCGCCCTACCTTTAAGATACTCTACAATCAATAAATAATAAATTAAAGCTTCAAAGGTCGACGATCGAATCAAGTTTGTAAAGTTTTAAAAATAACAGAACATTTAATTAACTTTGAGCCAACTCTTCAATTCTAGCTAAAGTTTAATCATCGAGCTAACATTTTGATAACTGTTAAGATTTAATAATCTCTTGCTAGAGAGACCGAACGCGTACAATCTAAAGAGGCCATCATCGCGGTTTACGGGAAATTTCGGAGCATCTTGTACGGGGAGATAGGCGCTTCAAGATTCCACAGTACTGTAAGCGCCTTATGTAGGCTATAAGCCTGCGATTATGCCAGCCGATACATACGCAAGCGACACGCCGCGAAAATCATCCAGGCGACGACGATGGGGCCGCCGGCGCCGCGCCGCACGCCGCCGCGCGCCGTCGTCGTCGTCGGGCGATGGATATTCGATGTACTCGATACGCTATGTAGCGCGCATAATGCCGCTGCGTGCTGCGATATATGCATGCCGTGGCCTGTTTGACGGACCTCGGCTTCGGTCTCGCAAAGTGCACCGTAGCAACGCGCGCGCCGGCAGCATTCTATGCAACGAGGGCAAGGGTATATATGCGGGGATAAAGTTCAATCTGGCGTTAAACGTGCCCGCTGCATCGCGGTTCTCGTAACACCGCGGATTATCCTGTTCGGGACCGCTGCGGCGCGATAAAGTAAAAAATCGAAGCAATCCCGCGGTCCCGCGCGCACCCCGTATATAGTGCCTTCGTATATACGGTATTCGGTAACTCGGTGGGATGCGAATATTCGCAACCTCTGCGCTACTCCGTCCCACCGGCACCGGTGCAAGCTGTAAACTACTCTGTACGCGAATATATTTAATTATAAAATCATAACACGTAAACAACTTTGACCGACGAGAGCATTAACATTGCAAAATTCTTAGCAGAATATATTCTATATTGCACATGGTTATTTAATTATAACAACATTCTTAGCGGAATATACATACATTTTATCCGTCAAAATATACTTATATTATGCTTCTGCATTTAGATATTTTCGCGTCTTTAGCGGTCTTCAAAGTGCAAAATCAACCAACTGATATAAGAAAATTCTATGTGAGAATGCTATTAGAAAATGCTGTAGGAAAATAAAAATATTACTGTAAAAATACATATACATAAATTTTGCTATGGATATAATTACGCATTCTGGGATAAATAACATTCTTAACATTCTTATATAGAGTTTTTTCGCTATTTTCTGGCTTCGTGATGGTTTAGCTTAGCGTTACAAGTTTATACGGACATTTCGGTAAGAAGAAACTGTCGTAGAGAAGCGGAGGATGCCGCAGCAATTACGTAAGTTTTCCGGGACTCTTTCGCGGCAGATTGCGGGACTCCTGGAGATGGGAGGGACGGCGAATAGTCCGGATCATAAGTCAGCTTCTCCTTCCGCGGATGACGATCCCATCTTCTGGCGCGACGAGGCAGTCGTTTCTCATATACGCCTCGCCTGCATCGGTGCAATGTCCGATGAAAAAGGGGGGAATGGGAGAGGGGGGAGGAGGAGAAGGAAGAAGAGGAGGAGGAGGAGGCTGCAAGGTCCAGGACCGCAGTTTGGGTGAAGCTGTTCGACGCGTCACGGCAGCTCTCTTCTAGATTCTCCTGTTTACAACCCTCAACCGGCTGCAAGGCATCCGCAACAGGCGATCGCGATCATTTTAAATATTTACTTCGGAATCCAAATTGCTTTATACAATGATCTCGATTAGTTGAAAATTCAGCAGCCTCACGCTCGCATGTACATTCGTTATCCCTGTACTATTATGCAATTTGCATTACAACTCAGCTGGATATTACAATTTTTATCTCGATGCCAAGCGGAACGACGGAAAAATGTAAAATTAAAAATGAAAAAATAAACACTTTTGTTCATTATTCTTTTCTCCGACCCTCTCTTTCTCTTTCTTCTCTCTCATTGTGCAGGTATGTTTTAATTAGATCTTAATCGCAAAATTGCACAATATGTATACAAAATTTTACTAGAGAATTATATTTGCATTATTCTATTTTCATACAATTTTAATATTCACTTTGTCTTTTTAAAACTTGAAACTAGCCCGCGCTTCTTCAATTTAGAATCATACAATATTCTTATAATTTACTTTAATTCCTGAGTAATAATATATTAAAAATTAAATATAATTTCCTATACGTTACTGTACAAATATGCAAAGCAAGTTTTTTAAAGCAACAATTTGTACAAAATAGAAATATTTTTATGTTCTGTCTAAATTATTGCTTTGTGAAAGATCGGTCTTGTGTATTTTCGACTTTATTTTTGCCTTTCTCCAAAAAAAACTTTATAGTTTGAAGTGGAATGCAATATTAACAGAAAGTTACGTCATTTTGATAATTGATAAAGTGCCTATTCAATAATTATCCCAAATTTATCTTTAGCTTATTGTTAGTACTGCGTTCTATAATTTTTTTAGGATATGCTACTTTTTTTATCTTCTATCGTCTATTTGAATCACGTGCTCATACTGTGATTTAAACTTAATAACAATAAAATCAAATAACTAGGATTTTATGGAATTTAGATTTATAAATTAATTTTAATGCTTCCCCCAATTCATCCATGCGTTTCCACATCTATCAAGTACGTAACTGGAACAAAATCATATGTAAATTCATGCAAAATGCGATGCAACAAAATATATTTGCATTAATTGACCGCCGTGAACTTCTTAGAATCATTCGCTGCTTAACAATGATTACATAAGCCAGGACCCCCCGTACAGGAGTCACAATCAGGAGACTTTTTTAAGTCTATCCGCTGCATTGCTCCCGTGTGTGACCTTAGAAAGTGACCAGCCTTTGAACTTACATCTATTGAACGGTACGCGACGCGCGGTTCCATTTTTTTTCATCTAACATGCAGTGACCTTTAAAGGGACGTCGCGAACGAGTATGAGAAACGCGTACGAGAAATCGAGTGCAATAAATCTACCTCTTCCCCTAATCGAAACGCGTGTTCGATTATCGCACAAAGGCGAGGCACTGGTTGACGAGGATTCGTTTGTGCGCCTACGTACCAATTGCGGTTTCCATTTTCCGGCGCGGGGCGATGCATTCGGATCGTGCACGACCCGAAGACGGAGCGAGGGACAAGCGGATTCGGTGAGGAATCCCGAGATCCGGGACCGCACAAAGTAACGATCGTAACCGGGCCGGACGTCCCGGTGTACCCGGGGACAACGAGACACGGGGAAACTGCACACACACCTCCGATCGAGCCGCGGTGGACTTGACACGGGTCGCGAAAGGGAGGCTGCGAAACTGCGAGATGAAAGCGGAGCGCAACCCCCGGTGCGCGCGCGCAGCATCCCCGGAAGCAGCCCGGCTAGATCGAGGGGTAGCCCTCGGGAACGTTTTCTCGCGACTCCTCGAATCAACGCCGAGATATTCTTGTCGCGGCCCTGTTTCCTTGACCCTTGTTCTAAATGCCCCGTAAAAAGTCAAAGATCGAAATTGTTTGCTAAATAAAATTCCTGAAACTCTCCTTGTTTATACTATTATATTTTTTAAGTGAAATTTAATCTTTTATTTTCTTCAAGAACAATTTATAGCTTAGGCTTTTTAATGATTAATATTTAAAATAATTATTGCTAATCAAATTAATATTAATGTTATTCAAAATAAACTCTTAACGCTGTAAAACGTTTTTCGACTTTTAATCATATAAGAGCAAATATATGTATGTATTTTTTGAGAAAAAACGATGTTAAATAATTCATTTATTTATATTTGTTTTTTTTTTTAATTTTTTTATATTGTGATAAATAAAAAAACGGCAATATACACACTAAACTATTTTGTAACATAATCTCTGCAAAAGAAAATGTTTACATTTCTTACATATATTTTAAAATATTTTGTTGAAAGTATCTATATATTATTTTTATTTTTCTCGAGTATCTTGAAAGAAGCTAGTGCACTCAAGATATTTCTAAAGCTAAGTGTAAAAAGTTAGAGCTTCTCATTCAAACTCATCGTGGGGAAGGTCAACTCTGTCTTCGTGACAATTAACGAATGAGAGGAAGTGCACACAACACTCTAAAAAACATCCTGTACTGGCGTCAATCGTGCAATTAGTAAAATAGAGCTCTCGTTTTGAGCCGGCGCGGCGCAATGACACGTGACGCAGGTCCGAAATTCAACTCGCAAAATCCCAATTTTTATTTTAAATTACATGAAAGACCTTAGGACGAAGCCTAATTGACCCTGACTTGCTTACAGAATCCTAAACTACTTTGATAAAAAAAATTTCTTAGAATTTCTCACATAATTTTTCAACTTCTTTATAAATTTTATAACTTTTTAAAAAATTTCTCGGATACGAATTAAAACACATAATTTTTCGATTTCTTTATAAATTTTATAACTTTTTAGAAAATTTCTTAGATACAAATTGAAACACTTAAACAATGTTGAGAAAGTCCACATCTTTTATACAATTCTTTATATTTAATTTTGAAATGTTCTAAAATTTCTTATTCTACATTTTCGAAGGAAACTTATAAAATCTGAAGAAATTTAAGGTATTTTTTTTAAATCTTTATAAATTTCAAATATGAAAAATTCTTAAAAATATAAGATAATACGAAAATCTTTTTTACCATCCTTTATAACTTTAATCTTTGTACAAATTTAATCCTCGCGAATATAATTTTCTTCGATCACTGGCCTAGTTTACACCGATCACTTGATATGTGTATTAAATAGTAATTAAATAACTATGTAAATTAGTTCGATTATTGGCTGATCAGCTCAAATATATTCTTTGATACGCGTATCAAGAGATCGGTGTAAACTAGACCATTGTGGAAAAAGGCTCATCCATCTCTCAGACATACAAACATAAAAATCTCTGGACTTTTTTAATTAAAAATAATACAGCCAATAGAGGAACAGGTCTATTTGGCATATTTATATACAGTTGCGTTTTTTTACAATGTTAATAGGAACCGTGTGTAAATACACACCCCGTAAGATCTACAAAGGTGGAATTCTCAAAGATAATATCTAAGTTTAAACCAAATTATACCAAAATGTAGGAATACCTACTTCAAACAAAATTTCGCATCTGAGTATAATAATAATAGTAAAATAAAGTATATACATATACATAGGCTTATATTCATTGTGTTACAGAAGACCATTAAAATTAGAAAAAACAAGGATACATAAAATATTTGTAAAAACTCAGATACTACCAACTATACAAATTAGCTGCTCCCACGGTCCCAGTCAGTCCCAGTGGTCCCAGGCGGAGGTGACGCGTTAATTAAATCCGTGCGAGGGGGCCGGGGCCGGGGCCGCGCGACTCGGAAACGAGGCCGCTGGCGACACCTGTCGGGCGCGCCTCGCGACCGAGACCCGCACCGCACGCCACCGGAGCGGAGCGGAGCGGAGCGGAGGAGACAGGAGACCGCTCCGGAGGGGTTCCGCTCCGCATACAAGAGGCTGCAGAATGGCACGCGGATAGTCGAGGACTTTTTACATTTTATTTACAATTTTCGCGGACGCGCGCTCCCCGCGAAGCAATTGCGATGGCGTCGACGTACATCAAGGACGAGACGGGTAAGCGCCGATCGCTCGCCGCGCCGCGCGAACGGGCGTACCCCGCGGCCGCGTTACCGCGCCGGCTCTAACCTCGGACGTTGTAAACAAGTGTAAAACGATCGGTTTCCGTGTAATAATAGACCGTTCCCTTTTTCCACGCGCTATAGTTAGGCCGGGTCAACCTCGGGGAGTCTTCACGTGTCCCGGAACGTCGCGGCGTGTTTCCCCTAGGCTGATTACAGTGATTACCCTGCTAGAATTCTCGCACTTGCGTTAACTATAATGTATTTTGTTTAATTGAATACAACACTCGAGATGTTCTTGAAATTTATAAGTGGCCAACGCCAACATTTTGCAAAAATGTGATCAAAAACGTTGTGACTGAAACGTTCGGTTATTGTTTCAGGTACGTTTATCCCCGCGAGTCAACGACCCGATGGCACGTGGCGCAAGCAACGACGTGTGAAAGATGGATATATTCCTCAGGAAGAGGTCCCATTGTAAGTAATCGCGATATATGTCTTTAATATCTTGATATTACACGGTGACTTTGTTTCACATCACATTTTCTATCGTTTTGTTATTCCCTTTGCAGATATGAGAGCAAAGGAAAGCAATTGATAAAGAAGCCTTTGTATCCTGTGGGCGCAAGTCCAGAATTTATAGCCGAACATAAAGCTAAGATGGAGGCTTTAGCGGCGAAGAACAAAGTGATACCCGGCACGCAAGCGAAAACCCAAGAGGGATCCAAGAAGAAGAAGAAGAAGAGCAAGTCTAAAGCTGTGGAGCCCGTCGTCGAAGGGTTGTCCAAAATCACGATCTCAGAGCCCGAATTTCATAAAGAAGTTCCAGCCCCCCACACCGACAAACCGCTGTCTAATACTGCGAAACAAACCACGACAAACAACATAGCTAAGGACAATTCGAACGCCGCGCAAAAAACGACGGCCGATCCGCAGAAAAGATTGAAAAATCTTCGCAAGAAAATTAGGGAAATCGAAATGTTAGAGGATAAAATCAAAACTGGTGGTCTGAAAAATCCTGATAAGGAGATACTCGACAAAGTCGCGCGGAAAACGGAAATCTCTAGGGAGATAAAAAGATTAGAGGCTGCTTTATAGATCCATATCTAATTGAAACTTTCACATGAATTTGTCAGTGCCATCGGAAAATGGTGCGACAGTAAAACTTTCACAATCCTATTATATGACAGAGGCAAATCTTTGTTCCTTTTGACGGTTACATTACAGTTTTAATATTGCATCTTGTATTCATCATTTTTTTTATTTACTCACAGTGTGTAGATTGATAATATTGATACATACATTTATATATATATATATATATATATATATATATATATATATATATATATATACCGCGATGATTATTTAATTGTCAATGATTCTGAATTCTGATACTTGAGCAAAAACTTATACACGTATCTATTTGTATATAAGAGAACTTACGTGAAAGTTTTAATAAAAAAACGAATGGAGTTTTCGTTAAATTATCCTCAGCATCACGTCATGATTCAAAACGGTTAAAAGAGTAAAATTAAACAACCAGTTTTAGATGAATTTATATTAGCGGTCACGATGATCTGAAATACATGTAGACATCTGTGAGTGTTTTAATGAGAATTATTAATGCATTTAATATGATAAGATAAACTATCGATTTATAATATTTATAGCGAATAAACCCGAAATTATATAAAAGTAAAAATCGTCGCGCTTTTGTGAGAAAAATAAATATTCTCAGAATCATTATCCTATAAGTTTTTGTTAATAGTAATTTTATTATATCAATAAAGTATTGTATCATAATTATAAATTTCCCGTGTAATTGATTTTTCTATGGGAAATGCTTGTGAATAGTCCTGTCAATTTATAAATGCATGTTCTATTAATATACATTACTTGGAATACTTTTTATAATCGAGCCTGATTATCCCATTCATTGATTTTACAAGAATAATAATAATTTAACCACTAATTGTAAGTACGAATATAAAGTTTCATTTGCCCCTTTGCCCCTTCTCGGACGGAGCGCCGCTTGAATTTAAATCGTTTTATAATTAATAATTCAAATACTATTAGGTCGTAATTAGTATCGTAACTGCACGCAATTATAGTATACCGCTACTATTATTAACGTAACGAAAAATACACACGCGGCGTTTTTGAAGTGCATATTTTGTATAATATAGCTATATCGTGTACAATTACGTCAACTGACGATTGAGATAGAAACGTAAATCGGAAGGAAGGAAAGATTAAAACTAATACACGTACACATATACACACCCGCAGCGTAAAAGCAAGGCTGACGTAATAAAAAGGGGAAAAGAAGAGCGATCGCGAGGACGATTCTCGCGATCATCGAGACTCCTAGGCTACCCGGAGACTTCGTCATTTCGAATTTCGAATCTCTCTGACGAAACGCTGTCATTGGGTGAATTCAGAAGCACGACCGCTCACTGAGCCGCTAAGTAGCAATTAACGGACCCTACCGGTTTACTTTATCGACTGTGGGTGAGAAACGCGATTCCTCGGTGATCCGAAAGATGTCGCCTCGTGTACTGTTTCTGATTTCAACGGGCAACCAATAACCAAACTTTTGGTGATTTGCAGCCTATTCGAGATTCGAGCCAGAGAGAAGGAGCCCTTCAATGCCCTTCATCAGCTTCATCTCTCCAGCTCCTCCTCTACTTGCCGACAATCAATTATACGTCTCGCCATCTCGCCAGTCGCCACGCACAATTGTTCGCCAATAGGACCATTGCTGTAATGACATAAACGTATGTAAATTTAAGGGAAAAAAAAGGAAAAACAAACATAAATAACCGAATCGTCTTTGCGAAGTTGACCTGGCGAATCGCTCTGTTAATTATTACATTTATACTCCATTGGACTGATTGAACATAAAAAGAGCACCGCTCGAAATTTTATTCCGCAGATCCAGAATGCCGGATCAAGCATGAAGCTTTTCAAGCTGATAGTGCATCAAAAGAACTTTAGCGGGGAGGACCTGATCATCAACCCGAAGGATTATCCCGGCATAAAGACCGGCGATGTCGTTGAGATTTACCATCCCGACGATGAGTTCAGCCGGCTGCTGTTACAAGTCACCTCCTTCAAGGAGGACCTACAGGGTCGCGAGACCATCAGCGTGGAGAATAACGTAGCGTCGATGTTTCAGCTGCGAACGTTCGCCGATGTATACATGAACATAGTAAACCCGGACGACGTGGCCCTAGATTCCATAGAATTGACGTTTAAGGATCAGTATATGGGACGCAGTGAAATGTGGCGTTTGAAGAACAGCTTGGTACCCTATTCCTTTATTTCACATTTGCTAATTGATCTCTTCTGTATCTCTGAGCAAAAAATATATATATATATATATGTTCTTCTTAGGTAAACACTTGCGTGTACATCAATAAGAAGATAGAGTTTTGCAGCGGTAGTATACGTTGTCAAGTGTACGAGATGTGGTCACAGGGCGATCGTGTTGCCTGCGGCGTCATAACTGATGACACTAAAGTTTGTGCAATATTATGGTACTTTATTATTCCAATGTCTGCCCTTTATCTTTGTTATAAAAGATCCGATTCTTCTTAGGTAGTGTTTCGATCTTCTACAAGTATGGTATACTTGTTCATTCAAATGAGCTCCGAAATGTGGGATTTTGATATACACGGAGATCTTTACTTTGAGAAGGCAGTTAATGGATTCTTAGCGGACCTATTTCAAAAGTGGAAAAAGAATAGCAGCAATCATGAAGTTACTATAGTACTGTTTTCGAGAACTTTCTACAATGCGACCAGTTTGGAGGAATTTCCCAATCATATGAGGGAGTGTTTGCAGCACGATTACAGAGGGAGATTTTATGAAGATTTTTACAGAGTTGCGGTACAGAATGAAAGATTTGAGGATTGGAGTAATATATTGGTGCAACTGCGCAAACTGTTTACTGATTATCAAAAAATTGTCTTGGAATATCACCAGAAGCCAGGTGTTAATATGCCTAAGGCGGTAAATTCCACTGCTGCGCAAGGCAACTTTTTGGAAGTGTTGAATATGTCTTTGAACGGTAAGGAAGGAACGACCAAATCATTAAGTAATTTATTTGTCTATTTTGCATCTTATTCTATTCATATTTTTACAGTTTTTGAAAAACACTACTTGGATCGCAGCTTTGACAGGACTGGTCAGTTATCTGTAGTCATTACACCTGGAGTTGGAGTCTTTGAGGTTGACAGAGAGCTGACAAATGTGACAAAGCAGAGAATCATTGACAACGGTGTAGGAAGTGATTTAGTATGCGTTGGTGAACAGCCACTTCATGCAGTTCCGTTATTGAAGGTAAAATATAAGTACAAATATATACATATATATATGTATAGATATTATGTTTCTAATTTATTTATATACAAGTAATATGTGTGTAATATTTGATTCTAGTTTCACAACAAAGATTCCTCTATAAATGCACCAGATGACTATAGCATGCCTCACTGGATAAATCTCAGTTTCTATTCTACGAACAAAAAGATTCCCTATTCCACATTTATTCCACGAATAAAGCTGCCGCAGAAGGTGTCGAAACATCTGACGGATAATGAAAAATTACATTGCAAAACTAGACTTTTGCAAGAAGATCCAAGAGAATGTTTACATAATACGTTATTCGATTATGATGCTTATGATGCACAAGTATTCCAACTACCAACAGTTCATACTTCAAGGTAAATAAGCTAAATGCGATATCTTAGTACTACAACAAAACAATGTTCTCTCTTTCTTTTTTTTTATTTTTGTAACAGAAATATGGATTATAGTAAAATTCGGCATAGATAAATCCAATCGTCTTTTATTGTTACTTTATTAAATTAATACATATATTTTATTGTCGTTTCAGTGTACAAAGGATAAATACGAGGAGAAAAAAGACGAGCGTGGTGTGCCTTGAAACTCATAATAATGGCCATTTGTTAAAGCTCTTGAAACGTAAAATGTCGGATCCTGATATACATCATCCACCACCTGAAACACATTCACCGTCATTACGGAGTGCTGCAATAACGATACCGCACAAAACAGATGACGATAACACTGAATCTAATGAAGATAAAACTGGCAAGCACATATACATGTTTGATAATAATTTGATTATATCATTGAGATATTTATTACATATCTGTGATAATTTTATTAGGTGTATCCAGAACGCCGGTGAAAAACGACTTAACAGACTCCGAGATATCTCCGCCGTTTAGACCTATTGTTGGTAGCGCTGGTAGTCCAACGAACTCAATTTCTCAACCGACGAATATACTTAGGCCTGGTAGGGCATTAATCAATCCTTTCGATCCGTCACATGTTACCATTAAACTTACCAGCAACAGACGACGGTGGACTCACATCTTTCCAAAAGGTAATTATTACACTCGTTTTATATCGGTAAATATAAATGATTTTCTTTATCTTGTTTTATGTATATGTAATTATAAATGTACTGAATGTCATTTATACATAGTAAATCATACGTGGTAACAATCAACAATCAGTTGTTGAAAATAACAACTATTTAGTTTTAACTTTCCAATTACCACATATATTTTGCACATATTATTTAATATATTAAACCACTGATGACATAAATTTATATGTAAAATCTATCAAAGTTATATTAATATAAATTCATAGGGCCTACAGGAGTTCTAATACAGCAACATCACTATCAAGCTATTCCAATGCAAACATTGGAGTCACAAAGTGAGACTACATTAGCCACTATAGGTGGACCCTCGATGGAAGTTGGGGCGAGCAATTCAAATCAGATTTCGAGATCGGCATCTCAAATAGGATTCCAAGGTCGTTAGTATTTAGTATTATTAAATTAGAGCATATGTAAGGTATGAAATATGAGAGATACAATAGATAATAAACTTCATGGTCTTACAGACACAAAAGGAAAGTTACTGCGACCTAATCCTTCTGTAACTAATGGAGATAAAGCTGCAAATCCTTCAGCTATGGCGAATAAGAGTCTTACTCTCTTGTGGGGTGCTACTGGTGAGCAGGAATGGACGCCTGCTTTAACAACAGGTTTGCTTTAATATTTCTAATAATTCTCTGAATTTATATCTATACATTTTGCGGGAAATAATAGAAATATTATAGATTATTACTCCAAACATTTATTTAACATTATTCTTTCTATAATTACTACATTATTAATTAGGAAGGTTTAATATAATATAAAGTAGTTTGAATGATTTTAAATATATATATATATATATATATGTATATTATAAAGTTTAATATTATTCTGTAATACATTATAGGGCCTAAAAAAATGCAACAAAGTTATCGACTTAGCGTAATTATCAATAAGCTTACAGTCTAAAAGAGAGAATTCCTGAATAATTCCGTGAATGATAAGATTTAAAAATATTCAATTCAGTAACAAGTTATTTACATTACACATAACACACATATAATTCCAGTATCCAATATCCATAAGTTATACATAATGCTTCTTATGTATTGTGCTTTATCACGTACGATATTTTACCTACTCAGAAATTTTGATATAATATAAATATCGATATATGTATAATAAGCAGGAGTGCTCCTGTGGTTTTAGCTTCGAATTATAATAGTATGGCTCTAAATAATCAAAATTAATTTCCTTTTTATTCTTGTGTTTTATATTATAAATTTAATATTTACACATAAATGTATACCACGTTATCTTTAAATAAAATATATAGTCAGCAAAGATAGAGACAATAGTTAGGACATATGGTTTGTTGAAAATCACTACAGATTTGCTCCTGTTTATAGATAGTGACAGTGAAAAATGGAATTTACATGTTGCTATTGTTTCATATCAGATATCAGCATCAAAGAAATTGATAATTCATTACAACTGATAACATTTATGAAAGAATGAAAATACTTGGAAACATTTTGAAAGCAAATACTATCCCAATATTGTCATTTCTTACATTTATAAAACTTGTTAATACGTGTACAGAAATATGTGTTTTTTTTTGTGCATAATACAGAATATACTTCAATGACAAGTTAAATCTTCACATTTTTTTCAATAATACGTTTTCTTTTTCACTTATTTATAATTTTGCATTTATTTTACATGAGTAAAGTAGTTCTTTCCCTTTTTTTATAATAGCTTCGCTTAACCCAATCTTGCAATTACGCTCTGTTCTCATAGAATCACATCTCTGTATCTCGTCGGATGATTACATCCACATATATGTATTTCATATATCCGCGAAAGGTTTTCGCAAGGAAAGAAATCTATTTTCATTCTTGAAAATATCCAATATTAATTTTTTTACAAGACCATCGATCATCGATACGAATAATGTTGTTTATTTCCATGCTATGGTACGTCTAATTGGGATGCAACGCTGGACGCATTGATACGTGTGTGATGTACAACTATGATGTCACTTATGCTGTTTTACAGCCATCATAGGTTAGCGCCATATACTATTAGGGATTGATCCGGTTATGGTATACATTTGTTTATCTATATTAGGGACGTTAGCCCGAAGTAGAAGCGTCACTATTAAAATAGTTTCTTCACAATTCTTCACCATTTCTTCGCCGTAATTGTCTTATGTGTCTGATGCATGTACAGCAGATTTCTAGAATTTCAAACGATTATCTTTTTTTTATTTTTTAAATAATATAAAACACATATCCTTTCGCCTGATATTTTCAACCTGTTCCTCCACGTTGAAGCTTAACATCTTCGCTGTAAGCAGCTTTCATCTACCGCACAGATCGCCGCTTGTTCTTTGCTGAGCATCTCGCAAACTGCTCCTTTGCTGTTTTCGTCAGTCAGATATATATTACCTTATGTAAAGCTTATACTTTTCCGCATTTTTATTTTTATTTTTATTTTTTTTTTAATACTATTTTATGTGTCTCCTCTCACTGACAAAATGTGCTACAATATAGCCTCGGTTTTCCACATTTATAAGTTAAGGCATACCTACGATACGTAGCTGTTTAGAGATGCTTATTACATTATATTCTCTCTTTTCTGTAGATCTAATCGAGTAACTTTATTGCACCGGCGTATAAAAAGGATAATGTGTATCTATTTTAGATCCGTTAGTTATCTATTGTGTTACACACACGTGACTTAATAACTCAAAATTGATATATCACTATAGAATATTTGTTATTAAGCACATTATAACTAATAATTGTCAGACAGCATGCATTTAGAGAGAGAGAAGACTTTTAATCTTTATCATATGTAAACAGCATTCTCTCGCAAATCATGAGTATTATTAGAAAATGTTTCAGAGTGGGGGGATAAGGGGGATAAGGAATCTACACACAATAATGTGTCTTATCGTAATTAAACTTGTCAATAGGGAACGTATATGATAAAGATTGAATTAAATATACAGAATGTTCCAAAGAATTTCTAATTATAAAGTCATGTATGCATACAAACTTTATAATAGAATTTTTTTCGGAAATAAACGTCTACTAAATATTTCTTGGACATCATTATGCTGATATTAATATACATTCTACAGAACATTCTGTATAATGAAAATTATATATCAGTAGTTTCTGCCGAAAGGCAAATTAAATATTATTTTTACTGGTAAAGGGAGATTGAATCGACAATACAGTAGATTCTCGAAAATTTGACATTTCTCAACTATCAAAGTTGATGCATTTTCCTGTAGTGACAATTATTGCAATCCTGATCAAAATATAAAATAATAATTTAGTGCTTCGATTTCTATAATTTCTATTTATTTGTAACAAGTGACATCTCATCGAGCATCTACTCTTTGTGACTACATAAGGAAGAAATGGATATTAAATAAAAATAGAGGAGCTAAAAAGCTTTGAGACTAGAAAAGAATATTTTTGAATATCGATTGTAAAATTGCAACTTATCTGTTTCTTCTTGCATATATAGAATGATGTTTGTAATCACATCAATCACTTTAAAATTTCATTCAAAACAGGAGTTGACTGGAAATCTTTAACAATCCCCGCGTGCCTGCCCATCACTACTGATTACTTCCCAGACAAGCGGAGCTTACAAAACGATTACGTCGTGTCGGACTACAATCTTCTCCCGGACGACGTTAACGCAGATTTTGCCCAACAGCGAGCGATATACAAGAAACCGCTCACAACTGTGGAAGTGTTTAAAGAGCTGGTCTCGCAGCGCTTGGCCCAAGTATTATATAAATAAAGCACTCAGTTTTTTTTTTTTAATGCGCTTTTATGTAATTGTATCTGGAGTAATCACAAATATTGCATTTAAGGGTTTCCAGCTAATTATTTTACCGTCACTTAACAAGAATCAGAGCAACGCCACTGGCACCAATCCCGTTCCCGCAATTAGTACGGTAATACGCGGCAGACAGACTGAGTCCGAGCCTAAAGAGGAATATTTGCTTAGCATTGGAAGAATTTTTCACAAAATATCACTGTTCGATAATTCTATAACAGTTACGAGATACCGTCCACGGTAAATATTACATAATTTATAATTTGATATTGGGATCTTGTACCAATCAACTGATTCCGTTGGAACTTAATAGATCTCTTCTTTACACACTTAGTCTTTAGCAGTACTTTTTAAAAGTCAATTTTTCCAAAATTTTAATTACCAGTTAATATCTCACTTCGTGATTTAATTAAATTATCATAGCTACGTAGTTTATTTTATTTACTTGCATATAAAGTTTTTTAAACTCTTTCAAGAGCTTTTTGAATGAGTTGATACTAAATAGTATATAATAAGAAGGATATAAAACTTGTATTTGACACATAATGAGACATATACTTGAATAAATTTTATTATAATTAGTGTTTTTCCAGTGCAACGTGTTACAGAAACACGGAAACTTAAATAACAAATATTGGCAATAATTAAATTTGCAGGCATCCTTACCCACCCTTCAATATTCACTATCAATATCGATTTCATGCTCCGCATCACGACACGTACGAAGTCTCGCGGGTGTCTTTCACCACAGAGAAACTCGAGACCTATAATTGGAATTATCTAGACCATTACATTTGCACACGGGGCCACACTGATTTTGCTTTAGTGGAAGTGAGTGGATTTCCAAAAGTCCGGTTTCCCACATTATTAAGAAAGTTACTAACTTCGATATTTTCCTTTTATTTCAGGATCTTAAATATGTTTTCTTTCAGGCTCTCAAATATTGGAGGTTTCGAGTATTTCTATTACCATATAATAATCCTGCGACCCGCAGAATTTTAGAAGGTTCCCCAAGATGCGACATATACACTCCGCTCAGTAATGCTGAACAGGCATCATTAATGGACGGCTTTCTGCGTTTTATCGAGGGATGGTTGAACAAAATACGACGGCCAAATCCCAACAAAAACTGGGTAATTACTCCCTTTCAAATTTTTTTTTATAGAATTTTATATGTATAGAGATAAATTAATCCCAAATTATTAATTATTTATTAGAAATTTTAAATGTATGATAGTTTAACAGATAATAGAAGACGTTCCAAAAAGTATAATTGCGTCACTAGTAACAAAACTTTATACAGAAGACATTTTTTATTATCTTTAACAAAAATTTCTCCAATCTTAATTCGTTTTGATCATTAATTTTTTTTTTATCGAATCTTTGTTGTTGCGTAATATTTGAACATTGTTGCTGATATAAATCTTTTTGGGACATCCCGTTATATTTATACATATTTTAATTGCAGTTATATTTCATTCTACGTGATATTTATTTTAATTGCTTGATAGTTTTGTTGTAAATTATGCTGTTTGAGGAGATATATTCTATTCCCTTTTTTTTATTCCGATTATTTAAAAAAATAAATAAACATATAAAGATCATATTTTATATGTGACATGAAATATAAATTCAATTCTTGAAGGCAGTCTCTTTTTCTTTCTTGCACATATACAAGAAAATAATGTACAAAAATTGCATTTTCTCTGGAATATCTCCTCTATACTATCTCCTCTATACTTGAATGTTGCATGCTCATATTTGATTGATTTTCGCAGATTTATTTTAATGCTTCTGTTAATTATTTTATACCTTATTAACTTTTGAATTACGCAGTTTCTGTAAACATATTTATTGTAGTATAAAATATAATCTTATTAGCGAAATAATGGTCTCTGACAAACCTAATTCTATCAATTGTAGATAAAACATTGCTGTATAACATGCTGAAGAGACTATACAAGACTATACACTAGGATATACAATTAGAAAACTAAAAGAAATGCACGGCTTTTTACAAAGCTTCTTTTGACACTTTGCGTTAACGTCAGCCTATAACATGTACAATAGCAACATTCAGGGCCGATATCACAGTCTCCGATTAACGTGATCCTCCGATTAAACTCACTCTGCATCTCTTTCTAACTATCCCCCTAGAAAGAGATGCAGAGTGAGTTTAATCGGAGGATCACGTTAATCGGAGACTGTGATATCGGCTCTCAGCAGTATTAATTTACTACTTAACGATATAATACTTATACCTCTATACTACAAATTACGATCGTTCCGAAATACATATCAAAGTATTTGTTAGACGTATCCGTTGACAGCAGATTAAGATTACGATAACAAAGTCACAATAAGTCTCTACTTACAAAATAAAGATTTACAAATTCGATATTACATACGTATAGATGTGCGATAGGTAGAGACATGTAGCTGGAATGTTTGTATGGGGAGGGGGATTTCAGCATGATATGTTTCAGAGCCCCACAGCTCTAGGTGGTGTCCCTCCAAGAGATCCTGCCTCTCATTTGACCAGACGCAGGCACAGCACGAGCCTGATATTCCTCACTAACCAGGTACATCCTCCCCTCCTGTAGCCACTGAGTGGTTGTATACACTGAGTCCAAATTGTTAGGATTCTCGTTCGTACGAGTTTCCGACTAGTTAATTACAAGCGGTACAATAAGAGAAAATTTATTGGAAAGAGATCTTCGATTCTCTACAGACTGTTGTATACACAATATATTATTCCCGATATAGAATACTTATACAAGTGAAGTAAAGTTGCAGCAGGAAAGATAATTTTGCACAACAGTGAAAAGAAGATTCCGAGATTATATTCAGAGAGCGCTCACAGGCTGCCAAGAGAAATTTAACATTCATCTCTTTTGGAAACTTGTAATTGCAAAAACCTCTTTTTACTTGGATGTGGAATGGTCCCAACTGGTGCAATTTTACCCGATTTTTTTCAAGGTTATTCGAGTTTCTCGATAGACTCGCTTCTTTGATACGTGTTACCTGGAATGATCAGGCCAGCTTACACAATACAATATAATCTCACGATAACTATGACCGTGCTTGATATATTTTTGCGTTGAATGTGCATCTATGATTTTTAGCGAGCTTAACCGTTATGCGTCAGATGTTATGATGTGTTTGATTTACACTCTTCTCTCGTTACATATATATGCATATATACACGTATAATATATGTATATATATATGTATATATACATATATATGACTTATGCCTTATACGAGAGCGACTTTTAAGCAACACTTTTTAATGTTTGAACATCGCATTCTAGTTATACCTATACATTTTCACGATATCATCAGCTTGATCATTACCATTCGCAGTTATCCATACATGTCATCATACTTTCCAGACCAATCTAGTCGGCAGCTCTCCTTTCAGGGAGCGACTCGGGAGCAACCGCCTGCCAGAGAAACCGAGACCAAGGTTTGAATATGTCTACCTTGATGATTTCAGCATTGTTGCTTTGCGCCAATTTTTAACTACGTAGTTTTGCGGACTCCTCTTTTGTTCTTTTTTTTCAGTGGACTATCCCAAATTGGTGTGGTCGATGGTTTTCATTATTGCTTGGTTTTTATTATGTACGGCAAATGTTTGATCACTGGAGCGAGACTTTGGTATCACATTGTGTTTAATTGGCTCATTGATTTTACGGAATATTATCACTTATATTTTATCAGTGCTACATATTTTCATGTGCATTTTATGTTAAATACAACTTGTCCAGTACAAGAGTGAATTTGACTTAAATAAAGGAGGAACAATCAGAGAACAATGTCTGATGCCGAAATGCGTGATGACGATATGAAGCATAAACGTAACATAATCGGTGAACCATTCTTTGACGCTTTCCTGGAATTTTACATTGTTTTATATTAATGTGTGTATGGCTATATTAAATCCAGTTTCTTTTCAGTTTAACGCTTTTGGTGATTGCTCTTGCTAAGATCAGAAGCACAATAAAAAAAAAAAAGGATGCACCGATACATCTGACATGAGCGCATACAACACTTTTTCGACTCCACTATTATCGTGCATGTCTTTTTTGTTTGTTTGCGATTTTGTGATTTTTTAAAATATAAAACACACTTGAGTGTCTTTGCATACTACACATACTACAAGTTATCCTTACTCCGCACTTTTGCTCATCGTGGGCTTTGATAATAACCGTCGCGACACTTTGATTAATATCCTCTCGATGTCACTCAATGTGGAGCAGGTGCAACGCATTAGGAGGAAAGCGAGAGAGTCTAAGAGGGACCCCCCCCCCCCACATAGTTTCTGTACCTTTCAGCTTCTTTCATCTTTTTTCTGTTTGTCTTCCAATTAATGCCCAGCCTAGAGAGCATACATACGACGTGCCGAGGACAAATGAGATGTAAAAGCTTAAGTTTAACGGCATTTGTATGTATGCTCTGTGTGAGCATTTTGGTAGTGAGTGAGGGAGTGACGGGGTTGTTGGTCCTCTGTACAGGAGAGGCATGTAGTGAATACCGCTGCGGCTGCCCGCACGTGCCTCGACACTCCTCGCCACGTGCCAAACAGGTTGGTCTCACTCTGTTATTCCTTCCGTAATTCATTGTCAGATTAAGAATACGAAACTATTCGCATACGACGTTGAGCATTAAACACATACGCGTTTTACTTTATAATATGTAAATGGTACGGGCTCTAATCTCAAACTCATGCTGTCGAGTATTCTTTTAGTCTCGCACGTATGCGCTAAGTATGCAAACAGTCACAAAGCCATGCAATATTTTATAGAAGAATCGTTGTAGTAAATTAATTTTTATTTTAATTCACTTTTGACTAACTTGAACAAAATGGCTTGTTTTTTATAAGATAATCGGAATGTGTATATAGGAAGAATATCACTTGAAGTTTATTAAGAATATTGACAAAAAGGTAGACGATAGCGATAAACATTTTTTGCCAACAAGAAAAATTTCTTTTCTTCATTTATTTTCCATAATGGATAAAAGTTAAACTTATGTCTGTGACTAAAGAAATATTCGATAGAACAGCGGTATATTGTATATCTTTTATTCTTGAGATCTTGCGAAAATAAAACCCATAAGATTAACAACGAATCTATTTTCACTTGAATAACATTATCTTGCGATAGAAAAGCGTGTTGGAGCCGTTGTTTCTGTAAAGTTTTTATCTAATTTGCTATGGGGAGGTGACATAAAATAGAATAAAACATTTTTGCTTAGATAGCGTTAACATATAAATCGCTTCGTAGATTCTGCATCTTCTTTCTGCATGCTAGTAACAATTACTTAATGAATATTCTCCATTTTCATGCGTGATTTAGATCCGGTTCCAAAGTGATGGACAGAGGACGTGTGTCGCCTGCCAGTGAAGCCGTTTTGCCGTTGTCGCTCGAGCAACAGCAGCAGGATCATTTCGACGCTAACGACGACAGGTACAAGGATGCCACTTGCTTCAATGACTTTTACTTTAGCAGTAGAATACCTAAACGCATCAATTTGCTGAATGATACTTTGTTTAAGAGCCTCAATGTTCATGTACAAGATAATTCGTTCGGTATGTTGATTACGAAACATTCAGTGTTAAATCGCATCAATTATCAATACTTGGTGACTTATCAATTTATGACAAACCTTCAATTATAAGGTTTATGACATTTATGAAGCAAAGAGTTATTGATTTCGCCTTAATTTATTTTAAGGAAAAGTTCTCATCTTGTTCGATATTGAAAATAAGTAATAAGGATTCTTTCTGAATAAGCTTTGGTCGTTTTGACATCAAATACATAAATGATGTAATTATAAACTTGATTACAGTGCAAATCAGGAGCTGACCAAGATAAAAAGCAATGCGACGAATGTGGAAATTTTGGAGGCCATGAAACATCCTCAAACTGGTGTTGGCTTCTTAACACAACATCCCTCGCTGCCCAGCCAAACGTTTGTTAGCGCTGATGCGATCCAGTGGTTGAACAACCACATAGAAGGCGGCATGGGGATCGAACAGGGTATTAATATCATGAAGGTAAAGATTTAGAAAAATTTTGTTATCTATTCGATGCAGATTATATAATTTGAGTTTGAATAAGTATATCATCCATGTATATTTAATCTCAACTTACATATATTGCACACATTGCTTACATTGCATTTTTATAGATATTTTTGCATAGTTAATAAACATAAAAACAGAAATTCATCTTATATCAAGAAATATGTCAGTTTCTCCGGCAAGTAGAGTACTGCTTAAAACAGAAACGTCACTTTTTAAAAAAGATTTTGCACATTTTATTGCACTCAAACAAAAAAAAAGAGAAGATTTTAATTACACGTTTTATTTAAAGCTTTATTGCAGCAATAAAATTATATAATAACAATTTATCTTTGTACAGGGAATGATTCAAGACAAATTGATATGCCATGCGTCCGGCGATTTCTCGCAACCATTTGTGCTGGGATTTTATTTGTATCATATCGTGCAGGATGAAAATCAAAAAGGTAAATAATGCGACCGAATTTTCAACATATCGCAATTCCATCGCTTTCTTTGGTAACAGCCGCAGACTATTCCGCGCCGCTTGGGAATCTGCAAAGTTTCGAGAACGAGTGGGTGGAGGTAGAAATGAGACCGCCGAAAGGATGGTGTGAACCAACGTCTTCGACAACAGTGTCGACAGTACCTGCCATAACAATACCTTGCGACACTATTGACGAATCCAACGTTCCACCTTTTCTGAGAGACGACATCGATTTAACCGAACCGATGGATGACAGAAATTGGACAGGTACTAAAAGCACGCAATTTATGCGTGTGCCCTTCATATCACGACATTACAAATATCCTTTTAAAATACAAGAAAAGTTAGTCTTTAATTTACAATGAATATAAATCATATACAGAATCATCTATCAAGATTCGTATCGATAAAGTAGAGATACATAAAACGAGTCACATATAATTTGTTTTCTTTTAGTGCCATTGTATAAACATACTCATCTTGATATCGATATCAATAATAAAAGTGACAGGATCGAATGGGGTCACTTGAGATACCAGTCCATTTACAAAGTATATAATTCTTATGAACTCGTAGTACAATGGGTTGCGTCATCTGGGAGCATAGTGGCTGATCTGGTAAGCAACGGTTTACCTTCCCCTATTTAATTTCTTCCGTTACACTGTCGAAATGTTGCTAATAATCGATCTCTGTCTGTAAGATATTCGTTTGGCAACGCAAGGCTCAAATGTGCGGGATACAGATGATACCGATTCCTAGCGATCTGTTAGCGCTACCATATGTCTTGAAGAGCGATCCTCTCAGAGGTCCTATTTTCATACCTCTCGATACAGAATGTTTAATGGCAAATAAGCGGCATCTCTTTGAAGGTTTGTCCTAACTAATCTGATTGTGTTACCAGCCTCATTAAAAAAAACACTGTCCTATTTGATAAAAGTAATGAATACAAATTTACAGAATTCCGTGAAGATACCTACGCACAAAGGTTGTTTTTATTCCAAGAAGCAATTCTACAGAGATTCGGCTTCATGCCGTGCTTAGTCGAGAATACCGAAAATGACCGTCAGTACGTTCACATCACTGGTAACGCATTTATATTAGTGCCATCCACCACGAATACTCGGCCACGTCCACGAACCGGTACGAACGTCGTACGGCGAAATACAGGACAGAAAAGATACCCAGTTCATTCGGACCAGTCTAGTCCGCACGAAGCATACATTACCAGACATGTTGGGGGAAAGAAGGACGATCATAGCACAGATAGGAAAGTGAGTGATCTTATCGCATACTTAAGCGATCATTTAAACTTTCATGAATTAATAACACTGGCGTAAATTGGTAAAGATTTAAGAATTAATAATAAAGGTTATCTCTGAATAAAATTTGAAGAAAGATATTCGATGTTACGATGCAAAATGTTTAAGAGCTATTACAGTCTTCCTCAACATATATGCATATATATTTTTAAAAAACTAATGTCAAATTTTGTCTATTAAAAATCATAATTGTTATTAATTTTAGATGGGCTTTTTGTGGTCCTGGAATCATATGATCAGCCGCAAGTGGAAATTATTATCTCTCTCGGCGGGCGACGAAGTTTTCCAGAAAAAAATCATACAGGATTTTCGACACTTCTGTTCCAATGGAGACAATAGACTTAAAGAGTTTTGGGAATCTTGTTGGGAGTTAAAGGAAAAAACTTGTACAAAAGCAAAGTAGCAAGATGTTTTTTAACGTTTTTTTAAACATCTTTTGTCTAAAGATTTATTAAGTTATCATCGATCATTTATGTAAATTTCGTCAAATCATCATTCGACTGTTAATCTCAATTTATCAAAAATACGATATAGCAAATAGTAATGTTTTTAAGGTATATTTGATAGCCATTGTAAGCAGGATGAAAGTATATAAATTGTACAATATGATTATGTAATACTATAATATGAATTGTACAATATTATACAATATTATTTAAGCTAATGCTATACTATGAGTGATTCGTGGTTTGAAATTCGCATTTCGCTATGAGATTCGTAAGTAATATGAATAAGCAGATTCGTCGAGTTTGCATTCATTGTTTATTACTCATGCCAGCTGAGCAATTTTTTGACAAAATCAAAGGGCGTAAATCACCACGAATTAGTCAATTTATATTGATCGTACATAGAACTAACTATGCTATACAAATAATGAATCACGAATTGCGAATCACGAATCGCATGGTCTGCGTTAGCTTTACGATTCAGCGAAGCAATGCAGATCAGGACACGTATTATGAAACTTTTTGGAATAGATTCCAATCGAAATTGTATAGTTATTTTTTAGATTTATAACGTGTTTTCTAGAGAAAACGGATAATTCTGTTAATTAATAATTAATAATTAGGAATATCGGAACCATTTAGTTAATTCTTTAGATTTCTGTTATATCTTTTAGGGAAAACGAAATAATCGCGAATCCATTCCGAAAAGTTCCATAATACGTGCCCTGAACCAGTTATTGTCATTCAAGAGTGAGAAATGTAGGATATTTTTAAGACTGTGTATGACTGGAAAAAGAAGAAAGAATCTGAAGCAGCTGAGAATTAAATTTTGGAAATTTGTTATTTGCTATCTTTCCCATTTTTTGTTTTAATCCTTGTCTAAAAACCTACTTTACACTTATAATTCTTTATGATCGTTATTTTGAGAAATGTAAGAAGATGCACTATATTGTTATATAGAGTGCTTCTTAAATACTGTCCAATATTTTAGGATATTATACGTTAGGATATTATACGTTCATATAAACTTTTCTTCTCATAAAATGACATCAAGAATCAATTTCTAAATCTAAAATATTGGACACTTAAGAAACATAGGTTATATATAGTATTCAAAGTTAAATATTGTAAACGTAATTTCGGGATATGTAAAAAATTTATTTTATACATCTTCGAGTAGATTACGAATTCCAGAAAATTATACATTGAAATCGGCAATCGTTGGTAAATTGGAGAATTTGTATCAGATTCTCCTCGCCCTAACTAAACGTTACTAAACATGGTGGAGTGTTCTTCCACCATGCGTCCAACGCTGCCCGTCGGCATTCGCCGCTACCTTTTTTCTGTTGTCTAACATTATGCAGCAGCATTTTATAATTATTTATCGTTTAATCACATTCGAGAGAGCATGCCTCGCATTAAAGAATACATAACAATAAAAACAAACGTATTTCTCGCGATTCATTTAGGTATCGTATTTCGAAGCTCCGACTTTGTCGTCCAACGTTGCCCGTCGGCATTCGCCGCTACCTTTTTTCTGTTGTCTAACATTATGCAGCAGCATTTTATAATTATTTATCGTCTAATCACATTCGAGAGAGCATGCCTCGCATTAAAGAATACATAACCATATTAAAATAAACGTATTTTTTGCGATTCATTTAGTTATCGTATTTCGAAGCTCCGAATTTGTCGTCCAACGCCGCCCGTCGGCATTCGCGGCTATACCTTTTTCTCGTTGTCTAACATTATGCAGCAGCATTTAAAAACTTTTTAGTGTCTAATATTGTTCGAGAGAGCATGCCTCGCATTAAAGAATACGTTACAATGTTAAAATAAATGTATTTCTCGAGATATATCCGTGTCGTTTGTCGCATTTTAGAGCATTTACTTTTCCGCGGCGACAAGCACGAGCACTGCGATGCATTCGCAGTTTATTCATACATATATCATTTAAGAAAACGTAATTAATATAATTACATTACTAATTTAATAAACACATATTAATTTAATATTAAATTATTAATAAGTAATAGCGAAGAATGTATTACACATTCGTTAAGACGTTTGAAAGATCATAAAAATTATGAAAAGAATTCTACGTTATATGAAGAAAGCGAGAATTTCGAGTTTGGAGTCGTCTGTAATTCCTCAGAAATCGCTCCTGTTACGCGGGAAGCATGTTGAGCGAGGAGGTTTTAGTAGATATTCGAGCAGCGGCACGTCTACCCCCACTATTACCCATCGCCATTGGAACGGCGCGCCGGGCACGCGACGAGGATGCCCAGCCTACGGCCAATCAGAGCGTTGGCAGGTATGCATAGGAGGGGCAGTAGGCTCCCACGCTCTGACCAATAACAGCGTGATTACGAGGAGGCAATGTGGGGTGACAACACCCGCGCGGCGCGGCGCGCTCGGAATACCTACTGCCACCTCCTCGCTCATCATGCTTTGCTGATACATCAGGAGTAAATTTCGCGGTGCGAAACCACGGAAATTTACTCCTGATGTATCAGCAAAGCATGATAAGCGAGGAGGTGGCAGTAGGTATTCCGAGCGCGCCGCGCCGCGCGGTGTTGTCACCCACATTGCCAACACCCGCGCGGCGCGGCGCGCTCGGAATACCTACTGCCACCTCCTCGCTCATCATGCTTTGCTGATACATCAGGAGTAAATTTCGCGGTGCGAAACCACGGAAATTTACTCCTGATGTATCAGCAAAGCATGATAAGCGAGGAGGTGGCAGTAGGTATCCGAGCGCGCCGCGCCGCGCCGCGCGGATGTTGCTCCCCACATTGGTCGCGTTCAGCAAACCAAGCCGCTCAGTAGCGGTCGAACATGATTGGCTCTTACTTTTAGAACCAACCAATCGACGCAGAGTGTTGATAAGACGAACTCAACAGTTGTGTCTGCTGAACGCGTCCATTGCCTCCCTCGTAATCACGCTGTTATACGTCAAAGCGTGGGAAAATATAACGACAATGAAACTATTAAGAATTAAAGCCAAAGCACCTCTTGTGTTGTACAAAAGTCTGTGCTTCGGCCTTTACAGAATAGATCCACTAATGAGTTGTTTCTATACGCTTGAAAAGGACCGAAATCTGCGGTCGAAACGTAGCGTTTTGTGATCAATACAATTTGGCCAGTTGGATCGAGCATAATACCTTTGCAAAAAGATATAACTTTACTTATGGTCGCCATGTTGCACTAAACACTAAAATGTCTCTTTTCTGATGTAAGAACAGAATAACTAATGTATACAAGTCTATGGGCTTATATTATGTCTCGTTGTTTATGAGAGCGACAATGCACAACCAGTGTAGAGAGAGAATGCAGACGGTAAAAAACTAGATTCCAACAATTACAAACCTGTTAGTCTATGAAAAACCTGTTAGTCTATGAGAAGGAGAAGAAGAACGCTCCAAAGAATTTGTAGCGTCAAGTGGACCGCAGCCTTACTTATTTATTTTTATGTTTTACTTATTTATTTTTGTCTTACAAATAGAAGAACCATGATAATCTTGAAATAACTTTTCCATAATTTTCGCTGTTTCAAATAATTCGACACAAGGGCTGATTATTCTTCCTCTAGAAATATGATTAAACCAGTCGTTATCTGGATTAATCAATAATTCTGTTGGGGTTCCGAAAAAAATGAATATTTTTTTAATTCTTTCGAGAATCGTTTTTACACGTTTTTATTGAACACGTACTCATGATGATATGTCACAATATCACTTGGTACAACCTTAAATGTTTTGAAACTGACACTTAAAAATGGTTGCATCTGGCATCTGCGCCAGAACCGTATGAAATTCGTCACGAGTATGAGCACACCTGTGTTCTTCCACCATGTTACTAAAGCCACGTTCCGTAACGCGCATATGCGCACATTTTCTATAGTAAACGTTACGTATACTATAGATAAATGCGCGCATATGCACGTTACGGAACGCAAAGTAAACATATCCCACGCATGCGGTGTCCCCGATACTTCAAAAGGATTCGTCATTGTTCAACAAAAAATACAGCATCGAATCCATCATGGATGAATCTCGTACGTGAACGGATTCTCGATCGAGCAACGACATTTCCGTAAGAATATTTACGCGTAATTGAATCGTAACAAAGCGATAATATGCGTCGAGCGATAAGTGGCTCGATCACTGAGTCATCGTCAAAGGCATGCAACGATGATCAATGATAGCGGCATTGACAGCTGGAAGACGGGATCCGATTCTAATGGATTCACTCGAAGGAGGTTTGGTCTCGTCGATCACCGTGCCGATTCCGACGAAGAGGCGATTCTAACGCGAGTGAAAAACTCGAGCTCCGGCCCCGAGATTCGTTACATCAACCCCGCCATTTATACGGAATCCGTCGGCGAGCAGGACCCAGGTAGCAAGCTGACGTTATTTATCGTCATTTGAACGTCAAAACGATGTTTTTGATAACAGCGTCAAAACTTGCTGGGGAAGGTCGCTGTCAAATCCAAAATAGAGAATTAAGAGAATTCAAAAAATCCTTTAAAAAGATTATTTTTTAATTAGAATTTTGAAAGATTAAAATAATTCCCAATCGAATCGAATAAACTAGATATAGAAAAGAATAAGAGAATGACAATTATAAAGCCGGAACTAGAGCAGCGTAGCGATTATACTAATTAGTATATCATTTTATAAGGGACACCCTCTCAACCGTCTTTGAGAGCTAGGCTTTTCTAAATTAAATTCGGAGGGAGCAATACGGGGTTTGGTTTTTCGCAGGGCGTCGCAACGGAGACGTGATCGACCCAAATCGACGTTATGATTCCAATAACGCTTCGGCGATCGATCTGTCTGTCGTCGCGAAGGATACAACGAGCGCTAATGACGCGAACGAGCACCCTGGACGAAGCACCTACAGATGTTACTCGACATCCCTTCCGGACGCTACATTGCCCCTCGAAACGTCCACGGCTCGGTCCGCGATCTCATCCGAAAGCATCGCACGAGTGGAACGGCGATGCAAGATTGATAGCGTTTCCGTCGATCGAAATGAGGCGAACGTTGATCAGAACGAGGCGATGAAACGGGACAGGTATATTTGTTTCTCGTTTCATCATACGATTTTTATTAAACGTCAAAGTGTACGAGCGAGAATACAATGTGTGCAGGTGCGTCCTGGACGGTCGGCAGGTCGTGCGAATTTCCACGACGTCGTTCTCGACCGAATCGAGCGGGTCGAACGGGTCTGACCTCGGCAGAAGGCTCGCCCATTCGGAGTGGATGCGGAAGAAGCACGAGGCCGCGCAGAAGGCGAGGGAGAAGGAGGAACGCGCCGCGAAGAAGCGACAAGAGGTGGAGGAGAGAGCGGCGCGGGAGAAGGAGGAGAGAACGCGGCTGGAAAAGGAGAACTTCCTCAAGTGGGTCGAGAGGAAGAGGCAGCAGGAGCTCGACAGGAGAGCTATCCTCGAGAACGAATTGGAATTGCAGAGGCGGCTGAAAGAGATCGAGGACAATCTCGCCGGCGCGAAAACCACGTATCTCCATCGGTGGTTTCACAAGAAGAAGGAGGAGCAGAAGGGTGTGGCGGTTGTACTTCCGGCGCCCGGCTTACCCTGTTAAATTCGTATTGTCAAATTATAATCAGTTTGAGTCATTTTTAATCAAGCCTATATAGGTCGCCATTACTTCTATTCAATATGTCGCTAATTTAACTAAACTAATAAAATAATAAATTCCGACACACGTGGTAATTAAAAATAACAAAATGTTATTTAACTGAAAGTATTGGTTTCCTTTTTATCTTTTAATATTTAACAGTGTACCGCGCCCCGTCTGCTCGTAAAGAGACGCGATGATAAGAATTGATATATCCTGTTTTGCAGCCCGACGTAAGGAGCAGGAGACGAAGCAGAGGGAGATGAACGAGGAGCGCGAGAGGAGACTGGAGCAGAGCACGAGAGCGTACGAGAAGTGGCGAGAGAATTCTAAGAACAAACCCAAGCCCGCCACGCAAGGGTTGCTTCGTATGTAAAATACAATGCAGCTAAATAACAAAACGATCGATGCGAGCGCAGAGATGAAATGTGCGCGTGATGATTCTTTATTATTATATCTTCATTTATAGTGACACATAATTAAAAATCACTCTCTGCAGAATGTCTCGCATCGTGCCACTGCTAGAGATAATAATTACGTAATTAGTGTTGTAATTATGACTAACGAGCGCCGTAATTTAAACGAATTAATTTCCGTTACATAAAAGAAGGTAGATAATGTCTGTAAAACAAAGTCTCATAGAAAAAAAGTTTTATTCTACATTTCAACTTGTTTTTTTTATGTAAAATCACCTCTTTTCTGTATATGTTTTCAATGCCGTGTAATTTTTTCATACGGATAACTGACAAATATTTTAAAATAAATTAACGCGTTGTCTTTCAGCTCATCAGAAAGCGAAGCCAGCGTACGTAAATCCAATTCCTTGGCAGTCGATCGTGGAGATCGACCCCGATGAAGCGCAGGAGGAGACGTTACACGAGAAAAAGGGGAATATAAATCAATTGAAGATGAGCGGCAGAAAAACGATCGCGGCCCATCAATAACTGCGATCGAGAAAATCCAATCGGGACACCTGAAATACGATTTGAATACAGGAGAATTTGTAGTTTTATTAGCGTAAATAAATTAAAAAAATCTTTCTCTAGATTTTCTCGCCGTTGTCAATTAATCACAAGTCTCACTCGGGGCCTCAATTGTGTCAAAATACTTGATTACAAAAATACAAGGTAAGACAAAATTATGTCTTCCCGTATTATATTCGCGAGAGAAAATTTTGGAATTATACATTTCTACTGGTACGGATCCCACAATTCCACTTTCTCCCCTAGCGAGTATAAGGGTATATAAAGGATGATAAGATACCACATCTCGATTGATATATGTCAATTTGATTGAAGTAATTTTTAATGATATAGGTTTGTTCACACGTTTAATGACAACCTGTGCTACATAATACAAAGTATTTGATTATAACAAGACAAAGCAGACCTCGTGACTTTGTAATCGGTATCTCTTTCTCTCTATCTTTCTTTCTTTCTTTCTTTCTCTCTCATTCACACACTCTCTCTTTCTCTCTCTCTCTCTCTCAAATAATTATCAAACTATTACACCTTCAGCTCCTCTAACGCGAGAAGAACACACCTATTATTTCGTAAACCGTTAATTGTATAGTACGAGAAATATCGCGTGAGAGCTTTTCTCATCGTCTATTTATTTGCCATACGTAAGACACATTATCTTCCTTGGACAACGACCTTTTCTCTAAATAATGTCTTAGTCGCTTTCGTTCACACATATTCGTCTCTCACCAGATTATATACAATATACACAATACTTGCATCCTTACAAAGCGCATCCTACCTGTGTAATTTACAATCGAAATGGCAAATTTCCGACAATCGAGCAATATCGAGTCGAGAAGAGCAGGGGGGAAGGGTGGGCATTATAATCGTTTTTACGTATATGCGTACGAGTGTGTACGTAACAATCATATATGTAGGTATGCGGTAAATATTGCTTTTTGTACATTGTATTCTGGTATACACATGTACACGTAACTTATATAGCCTAACGCTCCTTATTCTTCACGCAATGCCTCGCTGACCGTTTTCGAAGAGGGAAAGGCAATAAAGCAGCGATTCGTGAAGATAATGCGCATATGTGTATACATATATATATTTTTTTTCTTAAGGGCGGCGATAGTACCTTCCTTTGTCCCATTGCTAAACGCAATTATTCCAAGTCGATCGATTCAACGTCACCTGCGTTAAATTGATCTTACGTATGACGAAAAATATAAATATTGCGCTTTGCGTTACTTTCGTGAAGTTCTATTGCGGTTTTATAATATTTTTCTCTCCAATTATATGCCTTTGGAAAAAAATACGTGGCTAAGAAGGGATCGATATAGGAATTCATTCTGCAAGAATGAATTAAATTCCACGTCTTCGAAATTACTTTAAAAAATACAACATTTTCCTTTCGCGTGTCTTCGTAGAGTAAAATACAGCGACACAATTAAGTACTCAGAAAGAGACACGACTGTACATTCTATTACCTAATAAACGTTAGAATATAATCCCTTTTTTTACGAAAGTTGCTTTTTAATTATATTTCAATTAGTATCGTGTAGCGAGAAAAAAAAATTAAAAATTCTTTATGGAGTCTCGAAAATGGTGGAGACTCGTCGTAGACGTTATTCAGGTAGCAGAATAACGTCTAAAGACGTCATTAAGACATTATTAAGACGTCATTCGACGTCACTCTGCTACCTGGGTACACAGAGTGAATTTCTCAGGTTTCTCTAATTCATCTAACTAATGTAATTTACAGGGGATTTAATAGAGATTCTCTGGTATCCGTGTTCGCAGCACCATGCATTATGGCAGAACGTTACGACGAAAATTCCGTAAAGATGATTACCGAAATTTGGGTATGTTCTCCATAAAAACGAAAGAAATTCAATTCGACGTAATACTGACGAGACACTAGAAAAATATCCGCATAATATATCCGTCTCTGCGTATGTTCTGTGTATGTTCTCTCGATCTATGTATTTGTGTAAATCTTTAAATCTTCGGCTTTATATTGTATATTTATATATACAATATGTATGAGTATATGTGTGTGTGTGTGTGTGTGTTTGAATTTATAGGTATTTATAAAGGTGTATATGGCTCAAAATAAATTAATCTTTCGCGTTTGATTTCTGACTCTTTACGGAATTTTTCTACGATTGGGTGAGAGGGAAAAATCGTCAATTAACACAATCTCTGTAAAAAATAAATAATATATAATTAGATTATAAAGTTAATATGTCACCCTTTTTCCAAGGACTGTACGTTTTCAAACTTTATAATCCCTAAATTGAATTATAATCCTTGGAAGAAGCCCAAGCAGAGCAAAGAGTAATAGTGAGGTCACAGTGGCGTTAAAGTGATTTTTAAGTCACGATAACGTCATCACAATGGCATTATGAGTTTTATGTTTTACTTGAGAGGGTGACGTACAAAAAAATTGGGATGTATCCGAAAGTCTTTGAGTGGAAAGTCCTCGATCGCGAAAGGATTAGAAATTCACAAAAGTTTAAAAGATAAATTTCAATTATTCCTTCAGAGTTCACCGGTTCTCTACAGAGGTGTCTCGTGATTGCGTCACCACCCACGCGATACAATTCTGAGGGATATTTTAATCCCGTAGAGATTGAATTTGGCCAGGCTGTTCCTCTCTCTCTCCCTCTCTCTATTTCTCCCACTGTCTTTCTCTTTTTGTTGCCGTTCGTTGCATCAATATTATGACGCAAAACTAAATACTGTACAGAAGGAATGGAGGTATAAACCGACGCATAGAGTGGAAAAATATCGCGGGTGAATAACTAGGTACGGTCCGAAAAGTTGGAGGCAAAAGTTAACGTTCTTCATAAATGTCTCACATTCTTTCATAAACGGAAAAAAAGATTGACAGGGGATAACACGTTTTAAGAACGATCGCGAGAAAAAAATCTTTCGGTAACACAGGTTGTAGATATCCTAAATATATAGTGAAAGCAGGAATTGATACAATCTCTTAAATAAATTCGACAGGCCCACTAGAGATGCACCCTAACCGGGGAAGAAAGGAAGGAAAGCGAAACGTGGAGCTATTCAAAACACGTTCGATTTTAGCCAGCAATCAATCGCGGCGAAAAGGACAACAGAAGGGAAAGGGAAGACAACGGGAAAAAGGAGAAAAAACCGACGTGTTTTTTTTTTGCGGGCACGCGAAGGGTGAGGAGAAAACGAAAGGAAAGGGTGGAGCGAGGTGCGCCGACGTGCAGTAGGGGAGAAAGCCCCCGAAGGGGAGAAATTCTCGATACTCCAAAGCCCCGTGGCTTCACCCTCCATAAATTCTACGTGCTGGAGGGAGGCGCTTCGTTAAAGCCGAGCTATCGACACGAGAGAGCGTCTCTTTAAAGGGAATGAAGGGGTCCGTGATTCGCCGCCCCGCACTCCCGAGAGATATGAGCATATCCGTCTTAAATTCTCTCGGGAGTGCGGACCGAGTCTCTCTCTCTCTCTCTCTCGCCCCTCCTTCTCCCCCTTCCTCGCTCATCACCCTCTCGCGTAGCACATTCGCGCGCGAAACAACCCCTCGCGCTTCCCACACCCCCGACGGCTTTCGCCGTCCCCCTTTTTTCGCTTTCATTCCTCTTGCTTTCGCGCGCCAATTCTCTCTCCCGCCCCGCACACCCCCTTCTTTCCGCTTTAGAAATGTCGGGAGCTTGAGAGACCGAACGAACACACCCGATGTTATAGTTCACCGATATAAATAAGTTGATATTTTTCACGCCAATAAAAGCGACACTGAAACAGTTAAAAACCCAGGAAATATTGCAGACTAGATAATAACAATTCACACACGCGCTCCGGGGTTTTAATTAAGCCCCAACGCGAAATTAAATTTACTTGAGGAGCGCGTGTGCGCGTACTGCCCGAGATGAGAATCACGCGGTATACATATTTCGTGAATATTCCATTTTTGAAAAATTCCACGAGAAACAATCAGTGACGCGTGAAAAAAAGATGGAACACGTTGGTAAGGAATAACGGGGTACAAATAAGTTAAAAACAAAAATGACAATATGAAAGAGGGTCAACTCAATGTTAGTTTAATATGAAAAAATGTGTAATCCGTTCAATAAGAATAATAATGATATATAATTATAAAGATGATAATAATAATAATAATAATAATAATAATAATAATAATAATAAAACGTAATGCTAGTAATATGTAATGTTTGGCATCGTTGTGTGTTTGTGTATGTACAATAGTCTATTTTCTGCGGTGTTTTTTGTCGAGTTTTTCGTGGATCGTGAACCGCCCCACGTATACATACCGAAATTAATATACTGTAGATTAGCGAGTGAAGCCTATTCGTCCGGCTGGCGGATGCGGCATAATAATTAATACACGGTAAACCGGCGATTGCAAAATTAATTAATTAATTAATAATAACGCAAGTAATAGTCATAACGATCGTGTAACGATCGACAATTGCAAGGGGTAAAATGATAGCAAGAAAAAATACGCAACTGCGATAACAATAACATAGTAAACAAATTAAATATCGTGTAACTAACGCAGTAATAACGGCGGGCGATTATCGTGCAGCTGCGGCGAATGATAAAGATAGTCGAGCGTCGTCGAGCGACCGCTCTATGTCGTTGCTCTAAATATTATAGCGCTCGTTAGTTAACCGAGAGAAACAATTCCCTCGTTCGCCAGACAGCGTGCCAGAAGCGACGACGACACGCTTTCCCTTGCGCAACTTTGCACAATCGCTTTTCGTCTCTCCCTGCCAACACGATATTATACGAATTAACAACGTTCACGCACGATTTATCACGCAATTTGATGAGGCTCCTCCTCGAAGTCCTAAAACCTTAACGCCACAGCGTAAAACGAAACGATCTATCGAGAATCATATTCACGCTAGAAACGATCTCCGATTAAAAAAAAAAAAGAAAAATGAACGATAGGAAGATATAGCTTACGTATTTACAAAATCCTAAGTCAAGTTTTTTTATGCTAGAAAATGACGAACGGTCTACGACGCTCCAGAAAGGATTGATAGACCGACTTTCCGCGGATATGTAACAAACTGTCTTCGCGGCGGGACGTACCTCCGAACTATCGCATTTTCTTTCACATGAAGATTCTCAGAAGAATCTCATTGTCAGACTTTCAATTCCAGGCTAAAACCTGTCGAGATCATCACTGACAAGCTTTTAATTTGCAACATTACATTTTGATTATTAAACGCCAAATTAAGATTTTATAAAATTAATCTCGCAACTGTGTCGCGTGTAAACATGTATTGGTGTGTGTGTGTGTGTGTTTGTGTATATGTACAAGCGTTAATTAAAAAAATGACACGTCGTATATTTGTGCCTTGAGACTTAACATGCCGCACAATCTTTCGGTTTCGGTTCCTAAATATAATCCTCGATTACATATCTCCGCCGAAGAATCTGCGATTTTTAAGAAGGTACAATAGAGCGTGGAAACAACACTCTCTGTTCCGATTGCGAGATAAAAGAAAAAAAGGATAAATCCGTAATAGTTAACGACTAAAGCGTAGAGTAGCTACGTATAGTACATATGGTAACCCAGTCGTGTCTCCTCTACCTCCGCTAAACGGGCAGCAAATTTGATTGAATTGAATGCTCCCGCATCCTCCAAAACTCGGTGCGACGTCTTTGTTTCGGGAATATGAAAAATAAGCCTCTATCGTGTCAGGTCACTTGATATGATTATCGTTGAAAGGGCGGCGAATTGCGAGCCTTCGCGCTCTCGCTCTCTCTCTCTCTCTCTCTCTCCCCCTCCCCTCTTCCTTTCTCTCTCAACTTCGTAAGGTTGACATTAGCTGTAAGTGACGGAATTGTAGTACGCGTTACTGCGATAATTATACCGGTGGCAATGGATTTCTTCGAGCACACCGCGGCCAAGGGGTCTCGCCCTGATTCTCTCTTTGATTCAGCACAAAAGAATTTTACACGACTGAAAAACGCGAATATTCATATAATCCTTTTTATAACGCATGTATGTTTCAGGATAAAAGCCACTTGAGAAAAAGACTAGGTTTCCAAAAAGAAAGAAAACGCCCTACCTGCTTATTGCCAGGGCGAGCCTTTCTTGGAATGAATATCAAGTAACCGTGTAACCTCGAGTCAAATTATTTTCGTAAAACGTGTTAGAGGTGAGAAATTCAAATTTATCGTTCGCGTAGTGTATAAACGTGTCCCTATTTATTCATATATATATATATATATAGTCTTAGAGTATTTTAAATCCGGCTCGCAAATTTGTTAATCGCCTTTGTTAATAACAGAATAATCGCCTTTAATACTGTTCAACAATCGATTTTACAAACGGGGACGGAGAGTTACTTCCGTTCCGCGCTTTTCCTATCTCACTAATAATTGAAATAAATATATTTGGGATGACGCGTGGCCACGCGTGGCTCAGTGCCTACGCGAATAATTAGAAACACCAAGGTCCGTGGTTCGAATCCGACCCGGCCTTCGTCCCATATATACTTCGTTAAGAAATTTTTCTCGATTAAGATTCTTATGGATTAATGGTCTGCACGATTGGGAATCGGAAAGGATTCACAATCTGCAAGGCTTAAGATTCGTAAAGGATAAAAAAATTGAGGCATTTTTTCAGTTAAGTGCCTTAAGGACCCTAGCGGTCCAATGGCACGTTAAATATTTCAATCTGTGGAACCAGGTTTGACTCCACTAGAGCCATATAGCATGGAATTAATTTTCCGAGAAAAAAAAACTGCACTCACTTCCGTACTCCTGCACGTGCATACCGAAAAAAAACAGCGGATCCTGAAAGGCAAATATAGCCTTTCGTCGATACGGGAATTCGCCGGGCATGTCCAGAGACTTTCCCGCATGTCTCCGGACATGCCCGGCGAATTCCAGTATCGCGCAAAGGCTATATTTGCGTTGAGGATGCGCAACAGCGCAATAACAATTTTCGGTATGCACGTGCAGGAGTACGGAAGCGAATGCAGTTTTTTTTTCTCGGAAAATTAATTCCATGCTATATGACTCTAGTGGACTCGAGTTTAACCACAATGAAATTTTTTTCCTTTTTTTAAATAGAGAATTCTGCGAGAAAATTTCTCTCCTTACACACGACGAAATTCTTCTTCCGAAAAATATACGCGGAGCGTAATTTCGTCGAAATAAATAATTTCGTCAAGTTCGTTTCGTAAGACTTCCTGGGACTAATCATAATCTTCACTGCGACTGATGCGGTTAAGAATTACTGACGAATTACGCCATCTTAATCTAGGATTACTGAGAAACGTCGCGTAAATGGACCAGGCCTGCTGCAATTAAAGAAATCCCATCGATCTCTGTCATCGGTCGCTATTCTCAGTTTCGGAAAATTCGCGCAAGAACGCCTCGTTTCTTTTTACACGGCAAATTGATCGTTCGCACGATCGTAATCTCGCAATTTGAACTAAATTCGTAGATATGTGAATGAAACACGTCGTGAGGTTTTTTAAAATAAGAGAATATTAACGGCAAAGCAATTTTACTCGATTTGTTCGATGAATTATGCGGGATTTGCTTTTTTAAGTTCGCCTAAACGCGAGATCAACGAAAGTTGCGGAGTTTTTTTTTTCTATACGTTATGCACGATCGACAGCTTGTCTTCTGCCCATCGAACGTTCATTCCCGTTACAGCGGTCTTGCTGGTTTGCATAATCTAGTTGAAAATGAGCTGTTTTGGACTTTTTCTTTCGCCTCTCGCCTGTCTTCGCGGCGCGACGGAGAGAAAAAGAAAGAGAGAGAAAGAGGGAGAGAAAGCGAGGTACGCGAGACAGCGTATCGTTCTTAGCGCAATAAACAAAAAAAAATGATATGTCTTCTTACGCATCTAGGAAGGATTAACAGCGGCTTTCTTCAGCGCGCTCGCTCGCTCGCTTGTCGCCTTTGCAAGACTTTTGATATTTCTGTGTGGGGTAAGTATATAATTCTGGCGCTTTCCCGCGGCACACGCGACAACAAGTTAGGACCCGTATGACACTAGAAACTAGACACTACTAGAAAGTATAGTATATAGTTCGTTACGTATATGCGGTAGAGCACGGACGAGTTACGTCGAGTTCAAGAGGTGGGCTCGGACGATCAATATTTGCAGATGGAGCAAAAAGTAAGAGTGAGCGATGTAACCTTCGAAAATTAATCGATTATGAAACAAGCACAGTTTTACGAAAACTTTAAGCGATGGATCAATGAATTATATATGTATATATATCATAATAATTTACAATTATACAGAAAAATTTATGTAATTGTAAATTACATATATTTATATATAACTATACAATTTTATATGAATCTATAATAATATAACTATAATAATATAATATTGTTATATGTATTATATATCATGATCAAAGGCTTGTCAATAAAATTCCGGAAAATAAATATTGATCCTCCGAGAATCCTTAATACGAAAAAATAAAATTTGGTTATTGCCATGTCAACCTGCGAAAGAACGTCGATCTCTCGTTACAGGCGCGTATACATAAGAGAATGAGAATTTAAAATTAAGACAATGCTGAGAGGAATCGTCGAGATTACCGTGCCGTTTCACGACACAACGGCGGATCGCAGGTGGACACATACACACACTCCCACACGCACACGCACACGCACACACACGTTCTAGCGCGCGTTACATGCTTGCTCGTTCTCTCCGCGCGTCCACGACGCGCTTATAGGGATGCTGCTTCGCAGGAAACCGTATTCATGTACCGCACATTCGAACGCCGAACGTACAGCTAAATTTCCCCCGTTCGCATTTTTTTCATCCAACAGTCATATCGAGTCCACCCCGAGTTGGGTGGACTGCACTTATAGAGCTAAACATCTTAGAGACATTTTTATTTTCGGGGAGTTATTAACGTGAACGGGGTATCGCCGATACGTCGGTATTCTTAAACGTTTGCCGAATATAAAAATGTAAATTTCGATCACGCACACGCACACACACATATATTTTCTCTCCCTCCGTGTGTGCTCCGTGAGCGTGTGACACTCGCGTTCCCTTAAACAAGCGCGTTAATTCTCGAGAAGTCGGTCGGTGTACAGAAAGGCACGCAATGAGAAGTCGGAAGGATAAACGGGAGAAACGGAGATGTTCTCCTCTCACGTTCCTCCGCGCTTTTTCTTTTTTTTTTTCGAGTTTCCAAGTTGCTCGGAATGTGGAGGGATGAGCTTCGATTTACGCGACGCGTGTTTTATCGGGATGTGGGGTGTCCGGAAGGCAGCATTCCGACCGACTATCGAGCGAATTTTCTCCTCGAATTGACGACAATTCACCTTCATCGGTCCTCTCGAGCGCGCTTGAACGGGACTATCTAACGCAAGCGATAAAAAAAAGAAATATAACTGCAACGGAGATTCGCGAGGCTAATTACGCGTTATTACAATTTGTAACAGATAGCACTCGATGCCGTAATTAACGCTATTGAAGCTTAAATTACGAAGCGCGACGCAATTTTGTGGATCTGAACAAAATTATGTAATGCGTAGATAAAAAGATTTCCTCGCGCGTTCCGTTGTTACATCTGAGAAAAATAAACGTACAGAGGCAAACGCATCTTAGCAAATCTCTCTTCGCACGCACGCACGCACGCGCACAACACGCACACAACACGACACACGCGCATCCATCGAGATCATTCGGACAGATCGCCAATTGCATTTCGTTAGAGCTCGTCTTTTGCGATCGTATGTGCAATCTCTCGCAGTGAGCCACATTTTAAATTTTCGCAAGTTCTATATCCGGAAATGACTATCGAGTCTTCACAGCGAGCGCATATTCGAACTTCTCTCTTTGATTATCGTGAGAAATTGGAACGGAAGTGTCTGCTCGTTAGAAAGGAGCATATTCGAGAGAAAAAAATAATAATGTAAACGCCAATAATTCTGCCGAAAACGACATGCATATGTCGTATACTTCTCAATTTTATTAATTTTGAAACATAAACTACTTTCAACAATTCATACCTTGCCAATAATAACATACGCTATCTAACAATGTATATTGAACATCTTAAAAATAACAAGACTAATAAACAAATCTCGTCGATCCTCTGACACTGGTGTAGAAGTATATGTAAATAAGGAAGCGTTATATAATCAACTAAAAGCGCGCAACTTGTTCGTGGCAAAATCCGATCTACGCTGCAACCGCATTCCACGAATGTACACCGCGGAATCTAATTTTCAATTCCAATTGAAAAATTTAACCTGTCTCTTAGGCAAATTTGTCAATTGCGAGATTATATTTCGCATTTCGTATTTCGGGGTTTGGTTATTCCCAGAAATTCATTCTACAATCGTTAGACTTATTTGTCGTTCTTCGAATGTGTCGAAATATCTAGACCTCGTTTCCTAGCCGGTCGCTCTCCCATTCACTTATCATAGGTATGTTTATTGTTTATGAGATGTGTATATAAAAAAATATGAATCGTCTCGTTTTCTTTCTATTAGAGGTAGATACGCAGGAAACAGAAGCAATATTCTTACGTTACATTTTTTCCATTTTTCCCCCTTTCTTTTTTGGATGCATTTGACCATTTATGCGCCAGGTTGTCTCTCTCGCGGTTTAAAAGCAAAATCCTCCCTCTCTGAAATTCACGCGTTCGTTTTGGATGTAGATCACTTTAAATCAGACTTCACAAAGTGCACAGCGTAATAATCGTAACCATCACACGTTAGAGCACACTTAGGTAAAAAATAATCATGATAAATTGCCGCAAGAGAGAAGAATAAATGAATTTCGGATTAAACACGGACCTACAGATATTTTATAAAATAGTTACGTGGCATCTGGTGCAATAATCCAACAATTTCTACCTACCGGCACTTAAGGTGCCAACTAATTTTAATTTTACTTACATACATTTCTATAATATAATAAAATAATTAGCTGGTCTATATATATGTATATATACTACAAAGACACAAGAGCCTATAACAGTAGGAAGTTACAATTTTTTCCCTTACCTGACGATATACACTTTTTTTATTGCAAAAGAATTTGTTCTACATTTTGGTTAAGTCCAAACAAAACTAACACTGGTTTTGTACGCGCACACGTATATGTATAAGGGTGTTTACGCAAATATATACAATTACTGGATTGAAAGACAAACTATATAAAAAAAAAATGGAACGTTAATGGAAAGTTGCGATGTCTGCGTATACTATTTTATGTACATAAATTCGATAATGCAGAGTAGCAATTAACAAATAATTAATGAGCGTTAAAACATTAATTGAAGCGTTATAAACGAGAACCAAGTAAATATCCGACTTCGACTTGTTCTTTCTTTTTGATAGGAAATGCGCCGTAACCTAACGGAACGTTGAATCTCTTGGACTATTTCGTCGTTTTGCTAAATTGCTTTTATCGCGTCTCGCTATTCCTCTCAAAACGTAAGACGGTAAGACGCTGGACCATTCTTCGAGCTTGATATCCTCCGCTTACGCCGTGACACTCAGGTACAATGAGGTCGTACGTTCACAGCTATTCTTCCCATCACTTGCATTCGGCCAGTTTCAGCGTCGTTATTTTCAACGGAAAGATGATTCTTGACCACCGACTGTAAACATCTTGCATCAACGGAGTATCTCAGCCAAGATGACGCGGGTGTTCAACGACACGGATTCACGTGAAATAGCAACGCAACGATCGGCATTCCCGTAACGCGCAGTAGTAATGTTCTCGATGGCTGCGGCGTTTCGCGCTAGTGTACATCGCCGGCTTGGCGTCAGTCAGAACTGCTGCTGCTATTTCCGAAATACTCGCCAGCGTCGCCGCGACATATTGGACACGTTCGGTTAGACTGTGAAAACAAATTCGTTTGCAGAATGTAATTGGGATGTAATCTCGATTAAGTTGAGATGGAAGGGGAGTACGTTTGGTGACTCACCTTAAGCCACTTGTCGATGCACTTAGAATGAAATTCGTGAGAGCACGGTAGAACACGTAGAGATTGGAGGGCCTCAAAGTCGCACATACACACGACGCAGTTGGTCTGATCGCCCTGGTGTGTCTCCGCGTTGAATTTGTATGAGGGCAGCTGCTCGACTTCCGCGCGAGTCAAGCCCCGCGGCTTAGCCTCGCCTAGTCTTTCGGCCAAGGACAGCAATGCCTCGTAGTTCTCCGTGACCGAGTCGGGCGAGGACAGTTCGGCCTGATTGTAGGGGGACAGCGGTGGATTGCTGAACATTGCACTAAAAGCAAAATATCGCGTGTAGATTAAAACAAGCATTTCGCGCGCCTTGGAATTATAATGATACGCGCAAGCTATACGTACAGGAAGTGTAGTAAATATCCCGGATAAGCCATGGGTAACTGAGTCGCGTTCCTCCATCTGTTAAATCTTGGTCGTCGTAGGACGTTGGACGTTAGCCGTCGGTTTCTGTTCTGTACAATCTCCAATTGACTGTTTCGCGTCTCCGACAGGAATATGGGCGGCGGTGTCGTCACCTGCGTAAGAGCCGGCGGGGAATATGAGTGTGGTAACGGCAATGGTGCACCAGCCGTGGCACCCACTCTGTGGTGATGATGGGACTCTATCAGTTCGAGCTCAACTTCTCTCTAGAAACGCAAACGTGAAAAAAGAACGTTAGCAGTTGCGCTAAAATATCGTAATCTAACGAAGGACTATGACGTTTAATGTTCGACGTATGTAAAGATTCAAACTAATGACATTTAGTCATTTAGTCACTTATTCTTTAGAAATTGAACAATGTATGCAGAATGAATCCTCTATAACAATCCATAACAAAGCGGTATTCTCAGTCCGATCTTATATTTAAGATTGTTCGAAGGACAACCTCAAAATGTTGTATAGTTATTTCATTGAGTGGATCATCTAGACCATCCAAAACCAGACTTAGAACAATCTTAAATATAAAATCGGAAAACCGTCCTAGGATGTTTTTCCAAATTCACCTGCTGAGACAATTGATGATGCGCGGTGTAATCGGTGTGGACGGGCGGTGGACCCGCGGTGTGCAGACCTGCAACACCACCGGCTGGTGGCGCGTATCCTCTGGGAGCAGCACCCACCAAAGAACCGACTATTCCGTGACTCGGATGCGTTGGATGAGCAGCAGAATAATGACTGTGATGATGCGTTACCTGTTATGCGAATAGACAGTGTATGTAGTAAAATACAAAATTTATCTAATAAAAATACCCTAATTAAGAGATATGACGGAATGCAGTTCGATAAAAAAATAAAACAATTATTCGCAATGGACAAACTTGTTGCCGACCTACCTGGCACGAATGTCCGAACGGGTGCGTTCCATGAGGTGAGTAGAGACTGTGAAGCTGACACGGAATCCTGTAGCCAGGCGCCTGCGGATGCCACAGCGGCTCTCCACTAACGGCGACTCCTAGGCCGGACACGCCGACTTGACCAACGTCGACGACCACGGGCGCGTTTGCCCCCTGCGCAGGATGGTGCCCCGTACCACTGGCCGCGGGATGCGGATGGGGATGCGCCTGATGTGCGTTATGGATATTGTGGTGGGAGTTGTGTAGACCGTGAGGGTGGGAGCCATGAATGTTGTGATGCGAATTGTGAAGGCCGTGATGGGAATTGTGGATACTCTGATGGGGACTGTGACCTAGGAACGGATAGGAGAGCCCGAACGTATCCGCGTATCGTTGATAACGCTGATTCCTGACCGTCGAAATGCCGCGAGTGGATATGTGATTGCGGGGCGAGCGCCGTTGTGGCGCGCCCCCAAATTCCCAAGGCGGTGGTGTGTGCAGGGGTGGCGTCGGCGCTGGCGGCGTCGTCTCTCGGACCTCTATTCCAGACACGGCGCCGTTGCGAGATATTCGGCGACGCTTCCTCGACGGCGACTCGCTCTGGAAAAACATCACGTTGTATATTGTCTGTATAGTTTGTTCTCTCTTACTCACTTCCGCTCCGAGTAAATGTGGCGTTTGAAGAAGAGCTCTCAGTTTGTCAGCAGAATATCAAAAAGCTTGTAGTAATTAGTGTAGTACTTGGTAAAGGGCTTGTTTTAATTAATGAAATAATCAGGATGTCACACTTGGACATTAAGTAAACATCGCGTATATGTAAGCTCGTTATAAAACAAAATTTACGACATCAGGACAGTGTTTTCGCTAAGGATAGGAAGACACATGGTTCTTTTATCAAAGAAAAGAAAAATACTGTAGATTGTTAGGAAGATCAGAAGCTTATTTTTAGCTTGTCGGTAATTATTGAGTACATCGTACAATTCATTTAATCGCGAATCAGGGAGTTTAGTTCGTGAATTCTGTCGTCAACCGCGATCACGACGAGCTCGTTTCTCTCGAATTATTCAATGGAAAATACAAATTATTGACACCGAGTCATGTCATTTCAACTGTCGTCATAGCGCAAAGCAAAACAGCCACTCACTTTTCTACCATCGTCCTGACTAGGCTGCCTGTAGTAAGGCGGCGATGGTTGGATCTGCACAGGGCTTAGAGGTAGCTGGTTCGTGGCTGAAAGCAGAGATTTACGTAACTTTCCCGCGACATCGGATCACGAAAGACTCTCTATCTCTAAGGATCACTTTAGCCAAATTAAATCGACGCGATGCGAAAGAAAAAGGAGACAAAAATTGCACGCAGGCTCGGGACAACGAACTTCCGTTGCGGATGAACGAACGGAGGATGGAACGTCGGGTACCTTGAGAGTTCCTGCGGTACTCCATGTCTACTCCGCTGGCTCCGAGGCCGGGACTTATGTTCAGTATAGGACCGCGCATGGTATTTTCCTGAAATCACAAACGGTCATTACAATTAGGCGATCTCCTCGAAAAGGAGGGAGAGAGAAAAAGAGAGAGAAAAGGGGACCAAGGAAGAGGCGTTCACCTGTCCGCAGATATTGATGTGCAACGGCGGGGAGTTGGCCGGCGGGCCTACCGGTTCCTGGGGGAAGTGCGGCGACGGGCCCCTCGTCTGTGGGCTGTGCTGCGGTGGGGGCTTATATCCCACGCTGCTTCCACCCACGTTCCCGTGATAGGAAACCTCCTTGCCAGTCGGTCCGGAGGACGTGCCGACCCCGGGGCAATCCCTGCATATACAGGAGAGAAAATATGAGCGGGTTGCCGAGATACGCGCAGGGGGGAAGAGAGATTCGCGTACACGGTGGCGCATGGAAAACGCGAACGGAAAATACGTAGTAAATCCCTCGCGAGATACGCCGTTCTCCGCCGAGCGATAAACTCGGTTATAAGCGCCGATATACCGGCCGCACTCTCGTAACGAGATGAGTCACGTACGCGGCCGCGGAACGAGGATCTCGGCCAACGCGAATCTCCCTGCCTCCGCGCAACGATCCCGCGGAGGAGTTCTCTGCGTGTACATAGAAAAAAAAGGAACAGCAGTTTCCTATCCAGCTTATTTTTTCCGTGCAGAAAAAATATAAATGTTAAATCAAGGACTTATATATACTCGTATATACGCAACAATCTATAATCATGAAATAAGATTATATATATTGCGTGAAACGAAGAAACCTCCAACCTCCTTGAACGTGTTTAAATAAATTCATTGATATATAAACTATAGTTCAATAAAAAAAAAAGTTGAAATTCTTATCAGAAGATTATAGATTGCTACGTTAATTTTGATTTAACGCTTCTCTTTTTCTGCGTGAAAAAAAAAGCTGGATAGGGGAGCTGCACTTCCTCGGCAAAAATTTCCCGGCGAGAACGGCGGATCTCTTCTTCTTTAGCGAATCGATAACGGAATCGTATATGCGCGCAGCAGGGAGAGGACGGTTCCTTAAAATTTCAAGCGTTCGCTCGCGCTCGTCGCTGCGGACACGAAAATACTGCGATTTAATTCGACGTTTAAATGAAGGAAGTGACGGGAATTCGACGTTATGCAAATTTGAAAGAGAGCCGACCCGTGTTAATCCACACGACTCCTCGCTCTCGCACTTCCGCGCGCGAGAGCGTATTGATCCGCGTGCGGACGCGAAGCGTGATCTATTTCGACGTGTCTAATTAATTTTAGTCTCGCTCGACTCGCTGGCGTGCGCAAGGTCTCGCCGGTGCGCGCGCCAGATCCGCGGGCGAAATCTTATTTCCGGGCGAAGACCTCGGCGAAGACCCGGTTTTTCGACCCGATCGGAAATCTCTCCACACCGTCAAGAATCATCTCGATTTCTTCCTCCACGTCCCGCGTCTCGCGATTTCGGCAGGCAGACGAGTTTAGGGTTCCGTACGATGATTCGCTCGGCTCCCGAAGTGATTTGCAACGTCGCGGATTCAGGCTCAGGCTCGAGCGGTTCGCGATTAAGCATCAAGCCTCTCCTCTCGCGAGCGCTTTTATGAAAGTCGCAGTCATCAGAATTGAAACGATAGCGACGTCCGCGGCGACGACGCGCGTCGTAAACAAGAACGGACAAGAGGGAGACCGGCGTTGTGTTCGCGAGGCGAAAATATCGTCGATAAATTGCACGAGGCGATACTTTCGGGGTTTTGCTGATAAATAAGTCGCGAGCGCGAGAGGCCTTTGCACCGTGACATTTTATTACGGCCGAAATTAGAAGCGCTCGCCCGTATTAAAGATTCGAGAGCGCGGCGATAATTTTGTCGCTGACATTCATCGGCGCTATACCCATCTTCAATTTTCGGTTAAACGGAAAAGCGACAGCCGAATCCGCGACGAATCCGCCGGCCGAAAGGACGTCCGATCGCGGCGGGGACACGGCTCTCTCTCTCTCTATGTATTTGCCTGACCTACAAGCAGGGACGAATAAATTGGCCGTAATAGTTAACGATTCGGCAAGCTGGTTGTGCGCCGGACGATTTATTTATTTTTATTCGCCGCGGATTTATTTATCGTCGCACAATCGGACTGGTTATATACTTTTGCCGAGCGGGCGTCATAAAGAATATACATACGTGTCAATGGAAGCCGAACTGTAACGTTACATAATGCACGACGTGACGTTGGGTAAAATAGTCACACTACACTCTCGTATGTAGTACATGATGTAACGTAATGCTATTTACATAATTTCGTCCGCGTGCGTTCGTACGGCTTGACATCAATGTTGCATATTGTACTCGCGATTTATTTTATGTATTTGTATTTAATTCGTCGCATTATATGGCACTCGACTGATTTTTCCTCCGATTTCCCCGTGAAAGAAAGCATTTTTGTCGGGAATCTATCGCGTTCTCTTGCCTCCTTTATTTTCTTTTACTTTTAGTCGTCACGCGTCAACATTCGCGAGACTCGACAGAAGGAATCGAGATGCCTCGCGGTCGTGAGAGAGAGGGAAAAAAATCTATACATAAGTGTACACTTGCACGAAACTGATAAATATGCGCGAGCATGCTGAACGAGATAACCGGGCGTAACGTATAAACATGGCGTGGAAAAAGTCGAGGAAAGTAAAATGTTAAAAGCGGGGCGCGCGTAGTAAAACCGTTCGTTCTCGACGGATATTAGAGTCAATTGGCGGAGCTAAATGGCTTTCAAAGATGTCGATGTCATGCGTCAATAGCCCCGATCGTAAGACGGTGCGGAGATTACACTAGTTTGAAGTACGACCGCGAGAATGGACCGTCAGAATCGTCTAGTCGAGGAGAAATGATAAACCGCTGCGAGACATGCGTTACTTGTTGTGCTAATTAAACCGCGAATTAAAATCTGTTAAAAGTGTGATTTTAATGTAACGTCTTCTCAAGGGATACGTTCCGGAAAATGAAATTTAACTTGTCAGTTAATTAACCGAATTATTTACCCAACGTTGAATTTTATTAGAGAATTTTATCCCTCGACGAAATATAAATAGAGATACAAATAAAGTGTTAGCTATATGTGAGCTAATGTTTTTTTTTTTACTTTTTTTCCATATATTAAAAATTTTTACTCTATAAAGTTACTTTTACTGGTGTAATATTTCGACAGACAGAAAGAGTCGCGCCTCTCAAAATCGTGCAATCGTGAAGTGATTAAGTATACATTACGTGTTTGCAACATGAATTTATATATAGGCAAGGCTTGATAGTGATTCAAGTCGAACGCATGAGCCAGCACTTTTTCAATGTCTTTTTGCATGCAACTTGCAGTCTTTAACATGCACAATGCCACTGACCGACTGTACTTTCTCCGAATGATACATACATATGTGAGCAGCGAAAAATTGCGTTAAAAGTAAAATTTCCAGCGTTGATTCTACGTTCTTGTTTGCGAAACAATAGTCGCCGACGATGAACCAATTACTTGCAAGAGGATGCGAATACATTATACAGTTGCATCGATAATTCTATCAGAATCAAAAACATCTTTAATTACCTTCCTTAGATATATCTCATCAAAATCAACGTACTTAAAAAATATTTTCAAGCTTTTTTTTAGGTTTTTTAATAGCAATAGTACTTAGTAAAAGTTACCGATTATCTAGCAATAGAGTCCGCGTGTATATACATAAAATATACAAAAATTCTCGCTTTTATATAATTTTAACGACACAGTTATCGATTTTATTGAAATCGAATTTCCCTTAAATAAAATCGAGTCGAGACGCTTATATCTTATTTTCGAATTAAACGCTGTAAAATATGTAAGTGCAAACAAATAGAAAGACTGTTTAAATTTCCATGCAAACTTTCATTATCAGATTTTCAATCCGAAGGTCAATTTTGGCTTTACACTGCATTAAAAAATTACTTTATTACGGCTTCGCTCGGAAATATTCTCCAAGGATTTACTATCGTCTCCAAATTCTGTCATTAAGATCAAAGGCAGAGATCGGGACGCCCTATACGGGAGATCCTAATTGAACGTTCGTAAGTCTGTAAGGTTGTGAGATCTACACGCATGCGGCAAGAGTATAATAGTCGTATCTAATGAATTCAGCGATGCCACACACACACACCCCACACACACATATGCATAAAACGAAAGTGCGCACCGTCGGGCACATGGGGAAAGAGAGAGAGAGAGAAGAAAAATCGATAAACTGATTTAAATTAAGGTAGGCAGATAAACGAGAAATACATAGGCGCCGCGCGGGCGAGCCGGTGAAAAAGGGTTTCGAAGTGCGAGAGCGCGGAAATAAAGCGCGTCTCGCGGGCACGTCATCGCGGCGGGCCCGTTGATTATCGTTGATTAGAGAGAATCGTCGACTCTTCAACGTCGGCCCCTCTGAAAATTAAATACACGCAAACACCGTGGTCTCTCTCGGCCTAGCCTGAATGCGATGCTTAGTCTGGTTTTAATTACAAAATTGATTTTATGTATAAATCTCTCATTAGAAATATACATTTTACATATTATGTGTATTTATATATTTTTATACAATATATAACGTACATATTATATAAAATGTATGTAATATATAATATACGTGTACATATATGTGTATGCATGTGTGTATCTCGCACTTTCGCTAAGCCATGCACCAAGTTCGTGCACAAATGCATGGTGAATAATGGGAGCATGGCACGAGAATTTTCGCCGCGCGGGAAAAAAAGAAGAAGAAGAAAAAGCTCGATCCATCCCGTAATGAAACGCGTGTCGACTTTTGAGCCAATCTCGATAGAGATCGAGAGCGTTTTCCAGGCGTTGAATAAACGGAATTCTATTTACTTCGGACTTTCTACAGTTGGTAGAAAGTCCGTGAAAATTGTACAGGGCGTCCCAAATTCGTCTTATTCTCCATCGTTCGGAGAATGTCTTCCGTTTACGTAACGTAATGACTTTCCGCTATAAAAAAATATCAAAATATACGAAGGAGACTTTCAATCACCAGCGCAATTTATAATTTACCTTCGCGAGATAAACTTCTGAAGTACACATAAAATTACTAAGTTCTCCTTCTTCATTTAATGTCGAACGGATTAACGAAACTTTTATTCAACTTCTGGAGATCAAGTTTTCTAAAGAAAGTTTAGCAGACATCTGTTAAAAAAAAACTTATTAATGCCGAAATGATCAATTTACCAATATGTTTTATAAATTTACCGATGCATGTTTGCATGTATTTTCCGTGATAAATCGTATTTTTGAAAGTAAATTTTTCAAGTGGAGCAAAACAAAATTTCTATCAAAGCGGAAGTGCCGTATCTTCTGTCCCGTTAGCTCTCTCATTCGAGACGGTTTGAGAATCGCTAATATATGGTACAAATCTGACCCCGCCTCCGGTACATCCTACATATTTTTCTAATGAGATGCGTACGTTCTTCGTCATCGCGGAACGATCTTACCATGAATCACACGCATATTACATTAGAAAAATAAAGTTTGTCGTATGTTTCCTTGAGTAATAAACATTATCGTTCCTTTTCTAATGAGATTAAACGAATCCGATCGAAGTGTAAAAAGTATCGACATACGTGGGAATGAGACTTGAAAAAAGACACGTCAAAGGAAGTATTACTTCATCGTCACAAAGCGTTTCGATACAACAGAAGCGTCTCCGCGAGAAAAAAATTTAGATTTACGGACAACTCTACAGAAATATTCTCGTCACGGTATCGTTGCCCGAGTCCCTGTCCTCTCGAACACGCCCGCCCGCGAAAATTCGCGTTATATTCACGACGGTCGCAATTGTGCGGAGTTCGTTAATATACCCATTGTGATATCGTGGCGGGCACTGCCGGTACGGGTATTCCTTGCTGCCGGCGGCGAATTGCTGCTGCTGCTGCTGCTGCTGTTGCTGTTGCTGCTGCTGCTGTTGAGGCTGGTGCTGCTGCTGCTGCTGGTGCTGGTGCAGACCGTGGGGGTGCCAACCACCATTGCGGGGATGAGACGACGCGGGGGTGCGCGCGTGCGGCCCCGATGGGGCGCCATTGGCCACCACGGCTCTGTAACGTCCCTGCATGCCCAAGCTGCGGTGCTGATGACTCCCGGGGCCATTCATCCTCCGTCTGTCCTTCTTTACTCTCGCCCGTGTCTGTCTCTCTCTTACTCTCCCTCTTACTCCTCGCCTCACCCTGTCCTTTTTGTCACTTGCTCTCTCGTCCGGCGGTATTCCCCTTCCTCCTCCTTCTCCCTCTCCTTGCCGTTGCCGTTGCCGCCGTCGTCGTCGTCGTCGTCGTCGTCCTCAAGCTTGACACAAGGAGGTTCCTTCTCGGTGTGCGCGCGCGACGCTGGGCGCAGCCAGCCAGGCTGTCTTCTCACTTCTCTCGCAAGATCACTTGGCTGAACCACCGATCGACGTGCACCGAGAAGAACCTGGCGAGGGTATTTAAATGTTACCTCGGTCGGGGAGGATCTCGAACGAAGATGTGACAGAGATCTCTCTCTCTCTCTCTCTCTCTCCTTTCTCTCTCTCTCTGTCTCTCTAACCCCTCCCCCCAGCTTGACATTTCGTAACGCGAGACGTACGCGTCAAGGGAACGTCCGAGCTGACCGGTATAGCCGATATCGCGCCCCGCGATACCTCGATATTTTTCGCCATGGAAACTCGTTCGATCGTATCGTGTTTATTTCCTGAAGAGAGCCGACGATTCCTGCTCGACTGGAATCGAAACGAGATCCCCTTTGCGTTTTACCTCCTGATTTCAACGAGAGTTAAATCGTATTACTCGCCAAGGCATCGCGATAACGATTTTAAATATCCGCGTCGAATAATCAATCCAGCCAGAAAGAAATATACGTCGCGGAGAGAAAAATGCCTCGCGATAAGTCGCGGTTATCTAAGCGTTATCGGGTATAGGTAAACGTTTCAACTAAAAACGATTCAAAATACCGATCGTCAAAGTAAACGACTTGTGCGACCGACTGACAACCAAATCGGATGCGTTCCTCGACGTTTTATATGTGCTACGCTCGTAATTCGAGAATGACCCTTTTCGTCGCGTTAAACATTACTTTAATCGTCTCTGCTAATCGTCTTCTCCTCAGTCTTTTCTCACGCTCGTCCTTAGCTCGCGTCGCGTCGCGGCCAGTGTTGTTAAAATATGTATATCTCATATGCGATATCGCGCGCACTTCCTGGTGACCGCACTCATATATCTAAATGCAAAGTTGCTCCCGATCTGCATTTCTCGGAGAGTTTAAACAGTTTCATGAAAATTCATTATATTCCTATCTCCGTTTTAAATATAAAGATCAATCGTCTTTAAGCGAGAGTCGATATTGTCTTTGTGATAGATATCGAGATGAAAACATTTTCTATACGCGATATTAAAATTAAAATTACGTAACGATCGAAATTATTACCGCGAGCAATTCCGATTCTACGTGATCAAGTATCACATACAAACAGATATTATTCTTATAGATATTTTATTCGAAAAATATAACAATTTGGTTGCTACGAGATATTTTTACCAACACTGGAGTATCGTAATATGGTAAGGTACTCGTGAAAAGGAGCGACTATACGTACTGCATGTAAATTGTATTCAATAAACCGAACGGGACGTTAGCAAAGTCACGTAATGCGAATATTTACGCCGCTAATTTCCGGAAATGTCGCGCGCGTCGTAAATAGTGCTCGCGGATCCTTCTTCGATTAACGGCTACTTTATATAACGACGTGACTGTCGTCGAAAGGACAAACGGATAGCAATATTTGTTAATAGATAATTTTGTATCACGTCGCGCAGACAAGGGGACCAAAGATCGACATGAAATTCGTTGCATGCCAGAGCACTTTTTTTTTCGCGAGGCGAATTTTGAGCGACGCATTGTCATTTTAAATAATGCAGGGCACGTTATTTTCATATCTCGAGGAAAATTTTAGAATTTGTTTGATAATTTTATTTATAGTATACGTACTCTCTGGGAAAAATATAAACCACTTTAGGGCGCCCGAGATTTTAGATAATCAAATTATTTGGATAACTCTAATTAACATTTTGGTTAGTGCCCCTTAAGTGAAAAGTTATTTTTGCGTAACTGAATATCGACAGAACTAATTGAGAGAATTGACTAGTATAACTTAAAAATCTTTGAAATAGATAGAATAGCTAATTACGATTTTTAGTTACGCGTAATCGTGGGCCCCAAAGTGGGTTATTTCTGTCTTTATTTTTGCCAGAGATATTGAAAATTTATCGCGCTATTTCTCAAATATAGATAAAATGCCGCGCACACGTGTGAACTTGAAATATAATTTTTCACTAAATATTCCAAATAAGTAAAATGTACTTAACCAATAGAATCGAATAAAACAAGATTAGCGCGATCAGAAGCAGTAAATCTTGCTCTTTATGGAGCCGCGAATCAATGAATGAATTTTACGATTTAACTTCTGTCTATAGATAGCTGATTACCTACTATTTCTAAAATGCTATTCAAATATTCATTTCGTCATTACTACTCATTACCAATACTGTAAGTATATTTTAGAATTTTATTTATTCACCGGGTCGCCAGTTAATCAGACAGTACTAAATTCGTGAGATTTAAGATCGAGTTAAGAATCAAAACTGAAATAAAACAAGGATCGAGGTTCGTTACTGCAATAATCAGCTTGTTGCAGCGCGAAAGGTTGCTTCGATACTAAAGTCCCTCGCACGCTTCGACTTTATGTTTCTCAAGGGTTTCCTTTGCGAAACGTTAGGGGTATCGACAATTATACAGAAAGATTATCGGCTCTGTGAATTAAACGAACATCCGAATAAGCGCTCCTTTTCAACAGCTCGCCGGCACGCAAGGCGTACATTTAGACACTCGAGTTCTCGGCACAGAGGCAGCAAGAGTAGGAAAAATCGTACACTTACGCAAAACGCTGCTCCCTCTCCCTTATCGATCGCGATGTTTACATAATGAATCGAGGTACAATCAGTCGTTAATGCAACAAGGGAGAGACACTTACAAATAATACATACAGTCGCGTCGATAGGTCGAAGCGCAGGGGAAAACAAATGGAAGGGAAGTTTCCACCGTTCCGTAAAAGGTATTACGAGCGACGTTTATTGCTACTTGGGTGATATAAACGTTAACTGTAATCTACGCAAGCGAAAGAGATAACTACGTGCAGCGAAAAGGACAGAGTAGAAGGACAGTTCCGTGCAATGAAAAAAAAACACACAAGGATGCATTTTAGCGATTAACGTAATGGCGCGAGCGAGAAGAGCGGCGGCGTCGTACCGAGAAGGGAAGAACGAGAAGGATAAGAGCAAGTCTCCACCGGAAATACGTTCGGTTCGAATACCATATGCATAATTAATTCCCGTAATTTCCGCAAGTGCAAAGTACTCCAAGAACGTGAATACGAAACGAAAAGTTTAAGCGTATTTAACGACGGCAGTTTAAGGTCTGCAAATGGCAGCGATGTCTTTACGTGTTGATAATACGTGCGACGTTTGTCTGTATAAAGTCGTCATTTAATTTGTTTAGTTTCGAACCGCTATAGTTTTTCACGTGTGTGAATCCTCAGGGTCGACCTCGTCGTCAGAAAAATCAGTATGTCAGAACTACAATTCAGGTTTGAACAAGTGACGAATCAGCGATATAACCGCAAAATGACCTATTCGTCTATAATTTATATATATTTTTTATTATTAATTAAAATTCAATTAATTTCATCTATAACTTTTGTCAAATTGTAAGTAGTTAAAAAATCGTAAATACTTCATGACATAAATATCGCATATTTTGTGTGCAATATTATACGCACGCGTGATATAATATATTCAATATAATTAAATTTTTATTCTACGAAGAATATTTTCTCATATATTCCCACTAAATTCAAACACCCCTAAAAAAACCATTTATTTTTATCATTTATACTACTCCAAAATTTTCTCCGTATTCATCTTAACTAAAAATTGCAGACCTCAAAATTCGATGCAACGGTAATAGAACAGCGTATATACCAGACACGTTCAGCTCGGCCAGAACAATATCATCCCTTGACAGATAATTTAGACGAAGCTGTACATGGCGTTCTGTTTGCGTTATTCGACGTGGCGAGGATCTCTCTCAGGATCCTCTCTCGGCTCGCCGCCGTTTTTTGTGGGCCTTTTTGGGCCGGAGAACCATCGCGGCATCGCCGCCCCGTGATCCCCGGCACAGGTCCGAGGAAACGATTAAGTGAACCGGAATATCCAGGCCCCGTTGCTTTCGGGTCTGAACTCGGGGCCGTCTCTCTGCTTTCGTGCGGAGCCCCAGGCCCATGTTCGAGGGAAAAATGTCTGTGGGCCCCGACGATAACCGTAAGTTCGTCGTGTATTTTTAGGGTCCCTTCGTGCTAGCTCGCGCTCGTCACTGACAACGTGATAAACCAAGTCGCCTGTCCAAGAGGAAAAGAGACGGAGCACTTGATCTTTAAAGAGACAAAGCCTGTTCCGTGATAAATGCCTTTCGACAAAATATGATACGCGATTGAAATCGCCAAACAATGACTATATACATACATATATAACGAATTATTTCATTTCTCTTCTATACTATTGTACTCTTAATATCGCCTCTCTTCGCGTTGCGTCGCGACTATTGATCGTGTTCGAGGAACTATTTCTCGATGAAGGTACAGTGTACGCGGAGTTACGCGGAATTACGGAATTATGCAACGTGAGTCTGCTTTACGTTAGGTACTGCAGAAGATACTGCAAAAAAAAAATTCAGAAATTGTACACGAGAAACGCAGCGCGGGTGAAAATAAGTTTCTCAATTCGTTGAGAAAATCAGAAATGAAAATAATATTCCGAGAGATTGTTCGCAAGATCCGCCAACTGTAAATGTAAACTGGTAAGGCAGCAAGACGTTCGTTCTCGAAAGCACGCTCTCGCGCGTTTTGAGGTGCTCAAAAGCGGAATCGCGGCTTCTGTCTCCGCGGCGAAATCGGTTTCTTCCTCCGACGCCGGCCGCCGCGGTGAATATTCACGACACGCCGTCCCGTCGCCACGAGACAAAAACTTGCCAGCACTCCGAAGGGGCAATCACGCGTACGGACACGTTCGTCATTTGACAAAGAAATTATTAAAGAAAGTTATGGATCATCTTAGACCTTGTGGAGAAGAACGAATTATCGATCTTCCTGATATAAAGACCAGTATAGTCCGTCTCTTCGTCGGCCTACGACGTTTCCAGACGCGATAACGTGCACCGAGATTCTTCAATCCCCGAGAAATTTCGCCTATTTGCAGGGTTCTTAAACTCGCAGCCCGCAATGCGTGAACGGATATTTTTAACCGAACACAATTTCGTCTCGAAAGCTAAAAATATTTATAAAAAAGTTGCGATCTCGATGAAAACATCGACTCGGCCAACAATAACAACACGTTTCGCGAGCTTAAAGTTGAGAAGTTCTCCCTTCCCTCCCTTGAGTTCTCATTATAACGTTTGTACTACTCGCGCGCCGATATTCTCCGATTTCTTTTATTCGGGCTCATGAAATTTTGAAGCAACGCGTGGGATATGCATCGAGCGGACATCGCAAACCAGACAACCAGGCAGGCAGTCAGGCAGGCAGGCAGACAGGCACCGTTGCCTCAATATGCGTGGCGATTCGTGCCGGGCGCACGCTGCGTGTACGTATATACGCGCAGCGTGGCCAGCGAGAGAGCCGGGGCCCAACCTCCTGGTGATGTGGTATACGGTGTGTCTGCGCGAGCAGAGAGAAACCCGTTTACCTTTAAACTGCTGCTCTCGCGGTAGCGACGACGATGACGACGACGACGACGGCGCGGCGGTGAGTCTCTCTTCTCGCGAGAGATACGAGAAGAAGCGACAAAAGCAAAAACACCGAGGCGAAGTTAAAGGAGAGTCGGCCTGGGTTATAACACGCGTGTACGTTTCGGATTAGTGTTTAAGACTTCAGTTGATCGCCATAGTGGCAGCCAACTCACTTTCAAAAATTTTTTTAAACGCTTGTAAAAAAAAATAAATGTCACATAATGCAAAATTCTGAATAGCATAAATAAATGACGATGTAAAGTATAAAGTAAAAAGTGGGCGTTTCAACGCACTACCTACGAAGATGTGGTCTTATTTAATCATGTGACACAATATTTTATCATTATATGCTTATGAAGATAAAAATCCTACTATGACGCATACGCAGTAAAATATAAAAAACCCGCAGAGCAGACAATGCGTTAACGTCTTCGGGTCGAGGTTTGCTGTAAGGGCGGAGGTAACGCATTTTATGCGGCAGCCTGGATTTCGATAAGACAAGACACACCGCATGCCGTGCGACAGACCGGCCGAAGATTTAGCGATTCCTCGCTTTGTGTCGGATATACGAAACGCTCGTTGCGTAAAATATCCTAGAAAATGTCACTAAACAGTATTTCAAAGTGTGGAAAATCATTCGTCTCCGCTTCTAAAATATAGCATTAAAATATGCGACGACAAGACAATTTTACGGAAGAAAGAAAACCGCTGGCGAATACGAGACCGTGATATATTTGTAGGAATTAGTCATTTCGCTTGGATGTAATTTCGAGTAACCGCGCTAATATCTTATTTAAGCTACAATCATTTTGATCCTTCGTATTTCAGTGATACGTAAATACAGATTCGCATAGAAAAATCTTAAAAATGTTTTTTTTTTCAAGGGAGACAAAAATCCAAATTCACGCTCGAATCGGCGCCGTGTAATTCTCCACCATATACTTCTTTGTTGTTCAGATATTGTTCTCATATTTCATCGCGCGCCCACGATCCTATATACACACAGCCGCGTGTGTGCGCGCGCACTATTTCGAACTATTTCGGCACGGATTCGAGTGTAGCGGCCGTGTAACATGCTATCGGCTTGAAATCCATCGACTCCTTCGAAATAGCGGTGGCGCGTTTCTCGAGCAGCTGCGTTTTCGATTTTCCGACACACAGCTGGCGTCGCCTTGCCCACGACGATTCGACTCGACTGTCGACAGTCGAGTCGAGTCGATCTCAGAGACTTTCATCGTCCACTCGAGTCCTCGAACCCTCCAGACAAGAACAAAAGTCATTGGTCCCCGGGTCGGAAATCGAGGCCTGGTTGCCGGGGGGGGCCCTTCTTCAAGAGCGTTTCGGCTTCCCTCCGAATCCTCCAGGAATCGCCAGGCCGAGAGGGCTCGAAGGAGCTCACTCTCTATCGATCCAAAGCGCTTCGTATCACGAAACTGGCTGGCACCTCAGAGAGCTCGAGAGGAAGGGAGATGGAGAACGAAAGAGAGACGAACAGAGAGAACCATGGCGTGAGAGCGAAAGCGAGAGAGTGAGAGAGAGAGAGAGAGAGAAGGGGGGGAGGAGAGACAGAGAGAGAGAGAGAGAGAAGAGAGACCCGACCGACCCACCTTGCCCTCCGAGGGATAGTGATCCGACTACTGATTTCACGTCTTCTTCATCGCATTAATTTTTCTACTTTCTGTCAAACGCGTGCAACTTTCCGTTTTTAATTAAAGAAGTATATGTGTACAGCAAAACGAGAAAAAGTATTGGCTTTAGATTTCTAAAATATAATTGCGGTATTACCTAAGATATTGGTAAGATAACTAATCGTTTAACGAATGACTGTTACACCTGTCCTACACCTGTAGACCTGTACCACGATCATATTTTAAAGGTCCAAAGCCAATACTTTCTCTCGCTTGTTTTCCTAAATTTTACTTTTCATCAAATAAAATATTATTGGAAAGAGATCAATAAAAACTATCGAGATAAAATATCATTTTTGGCAATATAGTGTTTGCTCTCGAACAATCCTTTCGTAACATATGACACGGTGTTTTTATTCGACTTTTATCGATACTTGAATAGTCGCGCGAGTCGCCATATAACATATTGTTTATTCCCGATAGTGACATCAATATTATACTACTCTAACGCAAGAACCTTTAACTTTGAATCTGATAAAATGATGCATATTGGATATATTAAAGAAGTTAAATCTAGTTATAAAATTTTATTCGTTAATTAAGGATTAAAAAATGTTTAACCAAGAGAGAGTTTGCATTTCATGAAATTAGTTGGAAATTAGTTGGATTGAACCCGAATAACATATTGATTTTGCTCTGCGTTATATATGAATTTTACATATCTCATGACTATTTTACGTAATTATTATAAACTTATCGATATTTCCGCTAATAGAGATCAGTAAATGCTGTATAAAGATAATACTGCATTTACTGCAGTCAAGAACGCGGATATATGTATATACGAATACATCTCAATCGGTAGGTTCGCGGAGAAGATGTAGGTATTAAAATAATCAAGATACGTTCGACGAGGATCTGGTCCTCTAGCGAATGCATTTTCTTCACTGCGAATCCCGAGTATAACGAGTTTTCGGAAATTATGGCCACCTTGTGTGCCGTACAAAATATATATTGCAAAAAGTGAACCGTGTCGGTCCGTGGACTTGTTAACTTTCGCAGCTGTTGTCTTCAATATTCTCGCCCGTTATACCGCACAAACAACGCAATTATGTATCCGTATTAAATTTTTGTAGTAATTTAAAAAAAAAAGAGTGAAGGACAGTCACAATTGTGACGTAATTGCAAATAAATTCATCGGCTATTAGAACGTACTTGTAACCGCGGTTTCCTTTTAGACTCATACATGTTATAAAATGTTTATGCGATGTAAATTTTCTAGCTGATAACGATATTGGCGCAAAAGGAAATCATTATTCATCTCTTTTTCTCTATACATGTCCACACGTTTAACGGCGATCCTTGATTTAATTCTTCGCTTACGCATTAATTATGAACAAAGAATGAAACTAAATACCTGTAGAGTGTACCACACGCTTATTACAGCGCAAATCCATAAGAATATCCGCTTGATGCGAAAGCCATTACCGCTTACCGCATTGCGAAACCTAATCGCGATCCGTCGCACGTTACGCCAACTAGAAAATTTTTTATTACGCGCGCGTGCATTAATTATTTCACACCTTTCTAGCGGGGGGTCGACTTACCCCTCCCGTCCTTCGAATATACCCTTCGTCCACAATTATAGGTAAGAGACTTTTCTAAGAAAGATGTACGACAACCGCTTCAATACGGAAACATCAATGGCTAAAGGCTATCGAGCTTCGGTTAAACTTTAAAACTGTAAACAGGGGATAGAAAGACCTGCAATATTAAATATCAAATCCCAGGAGTTTCGCCGGCGGAAAAGATATCCGCTCCGCTCCGGCAAAGGGTCCTTTGCCGGGTCAGTTAAGCAACATTGAATCGATTACGTGCAAGTACGTACGGCTCGGACCACGTGATCTTATATATTTATTAACAGGCGATATTGTTGACGTGGCGCAGCGATTGCGCACGGAATTGCGTCTCGCTCGCGATCGGCGATATACGCGACTCGCGTTAAAAACTGGGCCCCCATGATGAAGTAAACGTGAGCCAGTCCCCCGCGTGCAAGCGCCCCGGGGAGCCACTTCGATTTATCGAACATACGACCGCGATTGCGCTCGGGTCTTGCTCCGAGGCAATCGCGCAATTACTTGAGCGAACCAACTCGCACGTTGGCGTCTCCGCTCGAAAAGGTTGCGGTCTCTCCGTCATGGCCGCTGACTAAGAAGTTCGCGCGATGACTTTACCGCTTCTCCCCTCCTCACCTTCTCTTTTGCGAAAATACACTCCTATCGCGGAAATCTTCCCCCCCCCCCCTCATCGTCGTATGTGCACCCGAGTTTCACGGGTTTAATTGACACGCGATTTATGTCAACCCGCGTATTAAAACCGTAACTTTAAACACTCGTTGCGGCACAAGGACAATCCTTAGTTTGCAGTTTTTAATTAAAACGTCGAGATGTTACTCGAACGTCTTCTCGATATCGACGAGAAGATCACGTCTCCCCAAGAGGAACGAGATAAACGTTTGGTAAATTAATTATAGATTTAGTTCCCATCGCGAACACACACGTTTCCCCGTCTAATTCTAGCTCGGAAGATTCGATCTTCTCGAAGGTGAAGCCTTTGAAAATACCGGGGCACGCATTACATCGGCAACGGCATATTGCAAGAGAGAGAAACGTTGCTTCGCTTATATTTATTTTCGATTCGGCACAAATGTGTAATTGCACGACTACCAGATACGGATATCGAAGAAAACAAGCTGCTCTTTTCGTCTCTTGGACGTACGATTAGGGCAACTTCCTCTGGGAGAAGATTCCCTCCCGCCCTCGCCCCCAGGGAAGAGGCAGACGGATAACTAGCTTTTCGGAGTTGGAACGAATCTCCGAGGACCGAAGGGCGAGTCGCGGACGTTCTTCGTGCACCAGGCGTCTTTAACTCCGTCCCGTGCGATCGTGTTGCAGCGAATTACGTTTGACGTTACGATTTCGGGGAAATTGACTGCGCGCATCTGCGATGTAATTACAGTCGTGAAATTTGCTTCTTTGCGACTTTAAGAAGAGTATGACGTCTAATGTTAAAAGAATCGGTACATACGATATATCCCGCACGTGTCGAGATCTAAATTGCGAATTTAAATTATTGATATAATTATTTCCAGTAAATAAAGTAAATGTATTTCGGTGTAGCTCTTAATTTTCCAATAACAGTTAAACCCTGTATTTTCTGTAATTTAGGTAAGAAAATGCATAATTTATTCTTCTTGTAGCAGGATAAAAAAATCGAGGGAGCATTTTTCTGTTTATATTCGTCTCGTTCCATTTTCTCGCTCAATCAAAGTCATAAAAAATTTGTGAAAAATCGCAAAAACAAAGGGATTAACAATTCTCGTGAGATGCCACTCGATGACCTTTCGGATCATTCGATTGAAATATCACGGCGAGATTGGCAGGAACGCACGCGATGCCACGCAACTAGTATGGTATCTAATCGCGCAAAAACTCTTCGTGATAGTTGAACCGACACAGATTGTAAAAAAAAAAAAAAAAAAAATGAAAAACCAATATCAGCGAAACAAAACGCACTTTTCCCAGGTTGTCAATCGTGCTTCAAATACTTCAGAGAATTTTGAGCAATTACCGTAGTCACGTACCTACAATAGCAACTTACAGACACGTGGATATTATAGATAGCACCTGAGAAAAAGAGAGAGAGAGAGAGGGGGGGGGGGAGAAGAGATGATTGGTTAACCTTCGTGCCTTACGGCCCTTCGCAGTGGGGAACAGCAATCGTTCACGTCCATGTTGCAGAAAGGCGTTTCCACGAAAAGTTTGGCCAACCCGGAGAATGCCTTTTCACCTAGAGAACACCGTATGCCCACGCAAAACCCGAATAAAATACCATATAAACATATTTCGAGTATGAAACACGAAATCGCAATTAAATCTTGAAAAAAATTCAATTCGGAGAATAGAATAGGATACATACATATACATAAATCACAAAAAGGATATATTATGTATAAAAGTTACAATATATTATATGTATGATATGTAATATATCATGTATAAGAAGAGGATACGTGTAAAGTATATTATATTATATTTATAGGTGAGGAGATTCTAAAACAGATGAGATCTTGAATTGCTTCAAGAACAAACTTCTCCTTTTCTGTTTTCACTTTTTGTTTCAAAACAAAGATATAGTGTTTTATTTATGGAACACAAAGCCAAGCGCGTCTTCGATACAAATTGAAAAATTTGAAAAGAATTATTAGAGCCTAAAAAATGACGTAAGTTTTCTTACATTTTTTCTTCTGTGTTCTATTTCTTCGTAAAAATTATTCCCAACTTATCTGAAGGCACCCCCTCTCTCCCTTTTTTCTCACTGTGTGCGTGTAACATTTTATATTTTTTAAATGATATTTATATCAATTACGTGCAACCGAAAGAATGACTAAGGTCTCCGCGCGTGAATCACGTGGACATTTCGATACGAGACATCCGGTAATTCGTAAACGAATTCGTGACTCTGACTTTCACGATCTTTTGCAACACAGCCAGATCACGGTCGAGAGCTTTCCCGGTTTTGTTGCAACGTTAGCAGCAACGCGCGCGGCTTCCGCGGCCGATCGGCGATGCGCTCGTGAGAGCGAAAGTGCTCAACAATTGCGACGCGCATTCCGTGATTGTTGCGGGGCTATTGCAAGCTGGTAAATTGCGCATTGCTCATCCGCGGCTGTAAACACCGCGCGCGCTTTCTCGATCGACCGATTGGCGCGATCGCGTATATCAAATATTGAAGACAACAAAGAGAAAATAAATTTCAGTGCGTACTCTCTCGGCCTAAAAAAAGAGGGACGCGACAACCGTAGAAAATCAATCATACGGAGAAAATAAGTTTAAGTGTGCATTCGCCCGTTACATTTCGCGTGTACCTTTTTCCGGTACACGAATTTCGTTCCATGCTGAAACAGATTGGAATATTTTTTGCTTGATCGAGATAATTTTGTCGAGTTTTGGATATTTATCATTTTCCTTAGAACGAGAAAGCGTGGAGAGATCGCTACTTAAAAAGAAAGACTACGAAGCATAAAAGTGAGACTAAAACCTCGTAAATATGAAAACGAATAGCACATAACTAACTCTAAGATTAATAATTACTGTGGGTGATTACTCTCCTATGATCTATTTTTACATAATTTTGTTTGCGGGCAATAATAACATAATTTTAACATAATTTTATTTGCGGGCAATAATAGTGAGTAGCGATATAACTTCGTGAAGACTCAGGCTTTGTTTCGATACCACATTGCTTTTCAGCTCACCTCAAGGGAAAACGCTTTCTCTTATCGTAGACTGATTCACGATTCTCGTAATGTTTCATTATCAACGTGAGGCAACGTCACGGCAAAGGAGATAAGTCGAGGAATGACAATGTCACGTCACGTAAAAATCGAAAAAGAAACACGGGTATATCGTGAAATCGTCTTCCCCGACGACGGCTACAAAAACGTGCCTCGCGTTTATTCTTCCTCCTTTTTCCCAGGATCTCCGCCGAAATTATCCGGGCCAGAGGGCGTAGGGCTCACCCCGGGAATAAAATTCTAAAAAGGGATTCACGGGAAGGTCGCGCAGTCTCTAGATTCAGTATATTGTGTCCGCTATAAAGATTCTTACGTCCGAAATCTATCCGTCTGGCCGTAGCCGGCGCGGCAGCTATTATAGAAAATACCGATCACCGGGTACCTGGCTCGGGGCTTCCTGAAAAACCTCCGAGAGATACCTGTCTTCCCCCGGCCACCACCTGCTCTCTCTCTCGCCGCTACGAGACCTTCATGAACATATGCCGTGTCTGGCGAACAATGTTCCCCGACCAGCTTGCGCGTTCCGGGACGACGACGGCACGGATCCCGCCTGGCCCCCCCAAGTTTCTTGCGCGTAACGTTTGGCAACCGCTTTCCTCGCTTCGTCCTCGACGTTAATTTATCATTAAAACGTACGATTTTCCGAGGAAGGGCGATCGACGCGTTCACACACGGGATTTACACGCCGCCGTTACGTATCGAAACGGCTAAATTTGCTGATGATCGCGTATTTTGTGTTACGAGACGAGTTTTCGACGAGTTACTTCCTTGAGCTGTTTACGAGAACGCGACCGCGTATCGCCGCTTCCTCGCGCCGCGGCCGTAATGAAATGCTTAGCCGCGCTCGCGCGCGTTCGTAAATATGCAATATCTTGGGTCTTAGAGAGGTCGGAGTAAATTTATTCTTTATTCAAAATGAAGAGCTCCGAGCGTCTCCTCCTCGATATCGGCGAAAGATAATCGACGAAGCGTCGAAGCAATATCACGGCGACGTATCGCGATATTTCAATCCAAACGGACTTCATTCTTTGTTCAAATTAAATTTATGCTAGCTGAAGATAATATCGGCAACGTATCGCAGTTTCGCGCGCTGCGTATGGATATGCGATGCTTCAAAGAAAAAAGTAATTTGTTTCTTCATTCAGAACGAAAACTTGGAGAGAGACGTTTATCTTGCCGACGTCGACGGAATCAACGTAGGTATATATATACGGCGCGCAGATTGCGATACACTGGCGAAGTTGCCAACATCACCGCTCTGTCACAACCTGCGTGCCACATTGAAAAGTTTACGGGTATATATCGTAAACCTCATAGAGGGGAAAGAGAGTCATTTTTTTTCATTCGGTACACAAACAGCCCCGAACATGTTTCCCTCGGCGCGGCGTCGCGAGAAAAATAACCGAGAGTGGCCACAGGAAACAAAAGCACAGGAAGTTTAGAATAAATGCGATGACGCTATATTCGAGAAGAGAAGTAAAAGAAACGCGGTTTATCGTGATAGTATTATATTTCTCTTGGCGGACGGTCGAAAGGGCGTACCGCGAATCGACCATGCGGTTCTGACAAAGGGGAAACTGGAAAACGGATGTAGAAAGAACACATATGAGACACGATTCAAGACTCAAAAACGATAGACCTTCATATTATATCACATTATTACATTACACCCAATTCGGATGGTCATCTTAGAAGTTACGAAACGTTCGAGGTCGCGGATGTATTTCCAATTATCTGGCAATCTGACGTTATCGTGAAGTTACATAAAAGTGCACCATTAGTTAATTTAGCAATTGACTGTAAAACGCGATCGCAATTATTGCTAATTAGAGCAGTGAACTTTTATTATACGAACTTTTATTATACGAACACCAAGAAGAAAGGGAGAGGGACAATTATTTTGTAAAATGTTTTGCGCGCGCCGAACGTTTATATGACATTTTAATCTCGCGAGTCTCTCGCGACACGTGATTTTGACTGGAAACATTTTTACGTAACGCGGAATCAGCTGTGCCAAAAATTAATATGATAAATAATTGAATCCTTTCTCGTATTTCTGATGCGCAAACGCGTTTTATCGCGCGTGCCAATTGCGGTATGGGGATTAACGTTTGCGGAGACGATCGCGCGGGTGTCGACAGTTATTAATGTCTGTATTTATTTTGCAGCTGTATTTTTTTGTTCCTACAAGTTCGACGTCGAGTTCTGCTCGTGGCGACATTTGCATTATCACGTACGCTGTACGTGATAATATAAATGCGAATGATGAATGTTTGCGCGATCGACGTCGGCGAGTCGATCGTATAACCGAGTCACTTATTCTATTTATTTATCGTGCATAAACGAGGAACATTAAAGCGGCTCCGAGAACGACGAGCCGTCCGCCCGAGTGAATATACATGTGCGCGCGTTCAATGTCGGGCCCTCGAAGGCGATATTCTCCTTTTACACCATGGGTCCAGGCATTAGTATGTTAAGCAACATTTTTGCAGGGTGTTTATGCATCCGAAAACTTTTCTGATAGATCGTGGCCGTCGCGCGCGACATAAACAAGTAACGCACACGAATAAGCAATATATGTTATCATGTTTATTTTAATCGAAGCAATTTAAACCTAATACTCCATAAGATAGAGGATTTACCAACTGCGATGATCCCCCGTGGCGATATTTTAAACAAGCGCGTTTGCATTAAAATATATTTAAATCCGATTCAGCGTAATTAAAAATAGGCACGCGTTTCACTGACCTTCGTATTTGTTTGTGGAATTTATTGCCAATCGCCGTGTTTGCTTGCTCTTTCACGAATCGTATGAATATCACGGAAAAGTATCGCAATATTTTTCTTTCTCCCGCGTGCGAAATATCGAATTTTCCAACGATACCCGAAATGGCAAAACAACGCCACCCTGATTCAGCATGATTGGTAAACGTTGTTTATTAACGTCTCTATTGCAAGATACGATTGCTCCGCAAGTTTCGAAGTGGCTCCGTGATTCGAGCGTGAGGAAAAGTATCCACGAAAGATGGTAGCCGGACGAAGAGAATCGCGCGATGACGTTCGTAGTGTCGCAAGAGACAGGTAAATATTTCATTCCAATGGCGAGCGATGCAACACGCGACGTTTTGCAATCGTCGATTTGAATGGAGAGTCGGCGTCGCGACGAAAAAAAAAAGAAGAAGAAATACGATACATCCGGGACAGCGAGTTCGTAGGTTTGCGCGTGCAGAAACGCCACGCACTCTCCCTGTGCTCCGAGATTAATATCTCCTCCGGCTAATCGAAGCACACACGAATCCGCTCTATTCGAATATTATACAGACGACGTAATTATATTCGTAATTATATTTGTAAAATCGGTGGGGTGCGACCAAGACGCGATAACGGCCGATAGCGCGGTGTACAACGAGAAATTAACTTGTGTGTACACCGAGTAGTAAAACCTATTCTATTGATTATGTTTCCTCTTTAAGCGACAAGTACACATTCGAACACCCTAAACAGATTCGATGTAGGTATTTCGCCTAAAATCTATGGCCATCCAGAAATAACAGAAGACGAGAATGTCAGTCACTGCAAAACATGGAATGGACTCTTTATTAATACAGGCACAAACGGCCTTCGAGTACTTCGAAGGCAGTAAAAGTCATTCATTAATCTTTGGACTAAGGCAAACAAATAAAATCCTCCTATTTGAGACAGACTTTACCTTCGGCATTACTTTTTTTTTTTTTTTTTTTTTTAGAGATTTATTGATCATGGTTAGGAAATTAAAGAGTCGAAATTCCTCGAGAATCGCAAAGGGAGTGGCATCTCGCATTTCTTTCGATTTCTCTTTTCATTAACACCTTGCTTCAAACCAATTAAATTTAATATCCCATAAAATAGAGGTGTTTTCCAATTGTGGTAATTCTCGCGGCGATTTCATTTGAAACAAGCGCGTTCGCATTAAACGATAATCAAAAACAGTTCGATAGATAAAACATCCGTGTATCGATCGACAATTCCGGAACGCCCCGTATAATCCCGACAAGATCAATCGAGCGGCTAACGCGGCTGACTCGCGATTAATCTTAACAAGGGAGAAAAAGGGGAGAGCTCTCAACGAGCACGGGAGGGGGGCCTCTGCGAGACGCCGAGATATTAGAAATCGCGAGTTAATCGCAAGTTAATCGCGGTTAACTCGGCCGTTGTCTCTCCTCCCCCTCCCGTCGTCGCGGGAGTATAAACAGAGAGCCGTTTGCTCCGCGCGTCGGAATTCGACATCATTTCGATTTTCCCTGTTTACGTCTCGCGAGGCACATCGACGCACCGCTCGACGACGCGACGACGTTGACGCGTTACGTGCCGAGGGTTGTATCGTCGTGGCGCAACAAAACACGAAAGTGCCTTCGTCCGAATGCCGCGGACGACGCAGTACGGTGGGGCGCCGAGCAAAACAGTCTACAGGCTACATACGTCGCCGGCAGGAAGAAAAGCTCCTTGGCACTCGTGTGTGTCGCAGAATTGGCGGTAATGCGACGTTCGTCGTCACCGACGACGACGACAACGGCGGCGCAGAGCTCGGAGACGTTCGCGACGATGACAGGACCGAAAAGACCGAGCGAAGGATATTCGAAGAATCTTCCTGAAAGGAGGGATGTATACAAGCACGTCGGAGGCGGAGAGACGAGATAAACAAGGAAGAGGGGGACGGTAAATTGTTCGGCTGCGTCGATTATCAATATAACGTGGTCCCCTCGATGATGTAGAGAGACAGAATGAGAGTGTGTGTGAGAGAGAGAGAAAGCCAAAAGACGTACGCGATGAAATCACACGAAGGCCCGTCGCCGTTTCCGCTGGCCGTGCGGCATACGAAAGCGCTCGCCACCGCCGGGGGCGGGAGGGGGGCGTATCGATTCGGACAAAACAATTGTGGCCAAGTCGTGGCCGTCGTCGGCCGTGTGTGGCGAGCCGAGTTACACTTTTACGCACTTGGTACCCGAGGCCGTGTAGAGCCGCCGTGTAGAGAGTCTTTAGTCACCGTCCAGCTCTCGGTTGTCCTCGTCGTCGTCGTCGCTGTCGCTGTCCCTGTCCTCGTCGTCGTCGCAGTCGTCGCAATCGCAATCGCTAGCGCAAAAGAAGAGGGACACGGTGTATAGAGGCTTGTCCTACCGTATGGGGTAACACTCCCGCGTCGCTGTCATGCCTCCACGTCGTGTTGTTCCCGTATACGTGTTACGCGCGCGTGTATGTGCGCGCGCGCACGCGGCGCTCGATCGCGCCCGTCCCCCGAGCGTGTATGTCAAAACGTGTGTGTGTATGTGTGCGCGAAGAGCGGACGTAGAAGCGCGAGAGAGCAGAAGCCACGACGACGGTATATCGAGGGACCAGAGGCGGCGCGGACACGCGAGCGCGACGGCGTAGTATACGTAGACAGACACACACACACACGTACACCGATTCGAAAGACCGTCAACGGAGGAGGAAACACTCGCGTGCACGACGCACGCACCGCACGCACGTATATATTCGCGCGCGCGCGCACGTCTCTTCTCACCGCCGCCGATACAACACTCTCTCTTTCTCCTCCTCGCTCTAGAGCGCGCGTATCACCCTCCCTCGCTCGCTCACTCGCGACTTCAGTTCGGGGAGCGAGACGCGAGACACACCGAAACACCGCGCACTCCGACACGACACTTCGTCCGACGACGACGCACCACCAACTGAATGCCGAATCCTAACCGACTGAGCAGGACTCGGAAACGCGGCGCGCGGCGCGGCGCGGCGCGACGCGATGGAGGGGATGCCGGCCGCAACGTGGGGGAACGGGGAACTATCATTCCCGCGGTGAGAGACGGGGGGTTGGGAAAGGGTGAACGGGGGAAGGGGACGCGTATCACAGGTGCGGACGCTGCGCGTCGAATACCACGTTCGAATTTGAGGAGCTTACAGCTTGTTGCGAAGAGTATGTGAGAATTACGCGAACGGGTTAACGTTTATGCAATTTATAACCGTACGTGTGTGCTGTACAAATCGTACATTTAAATAACAAGTATACACGAATGTATGCCTGCTCATTTTACATACTTTTTTTTTACAGTGTAGGACTGTAAATACGATTTGGATTTGTTGGGATTCGGATAATTCAGATAATTCACCGAATTATCTGACTACTTCAGTTCGGGTATTCGAACTATCCGAACGATTCTTAATGCCCGAAAAATATCAAATTCGTATCTAAATCATCTGCAAAAATTGAACCAGAAACTAATTGTTAAGTCGTTAAATAGATTTTATTTAGTTATGTATTTTTTTCGTTGACTCTAAAAGAATGTTCCCTGCAGCGGGAGATCTCGTTACAATCGAGAGAAGCTACCATCTCAGTATCCAAACTAATTAATATTCCTTTATCAAAAAATGTTTTAATTTCTCGCGCGCATTCCTAATAATTTTTTAAATATATTATATTTGGAATATATTTATTTGCTCTATCTATATATGTATATAAACTAGAGAATGTGTATCTGTCTGTATATTCCCTATTAACTCCTAAACCTTTTGACTGATCTGGACCAAATTTTGCATAATTACTGATTTCCATCCCCTTAACTTTGTGATAATCCCGAGCAACGCCAGATAGTTTAAGCTAGTTATTGTATTTTATAGTGTGACTATAAAACACAAAATACAAAGTAATCTTTTCATAATATATAATAAATGAAGGTATACCTAAACGTAATTTCAATAAATTTTTACACATTGTGTTTTAAAATTCCAAAAAGATCGTAATATTTAATTAAATGTTGCGTAATGTGACGTAAAGACATACCGCGTCTTATACTTTTGTTACTTTTGTCGAGGCGGCGTGTCGTTAAGTTAGATGTTAGATATGTCACCATTTGTATAATTATAGGACGCGAGATGTCTAACGACTTTGATATAGCGGGTAAATTTAGCGATTCTCGCCGATACTCGTGGGAACTGGGCGGCAAGATCGTTAGAAAGTAGAATACCATATATGCGCAAAAGCGCGGCGAAGCGATATTGTACGCCCTAGTCGAATTGTGACGGCCGCAGCGGCGCAACAATTGGAACAGACGCAACAAACTCCCTTATCCAAGTTATTACCGAAATATATCTCCACCCGATATATGTATGTATATGTATATCTACATATTTCCCATTGCTCTGACGCAAATAAGCTATACAACCGTTCCATTGTCGAGCGCGCAACGTTACCGAATCCAAAACGCCACAAATCGCATGCAACGCGCCAGTTAATCGTAAATTAATTAATAGGGTGCGCAATTATTATTATTAGCGATTTCTCAATTAGTGCCATTTCATTTTCCAATCGCGACGTATACCTACTCAATTTAAAGTCCGTTATTTTCCTACTTTAGGTGACGATCGTTCCGATCGTTTTGTTTCATTCAAAGCCAAGTGCACCTACTTAAAAGCCGATCAGCAGAATAGATGATGGAGATTAGCTGAAAATCGATTTTTATTGCGCGAAAAGAATTAAACCGAACGCCCAATTACGGAATTATTCATTCCCAAAACAAAGAAGTCCTCATACATTCATAATCAATTTTAGAAGTGGGACGCATTTTCAGGTCAATCACTAAATAAGTTTCGAATATATGAATGTGGAAACTCCAGAATAGATACTTGACATTTTCAAAGTCAGATCGAAGTCCATTATCCGTCACCGTTTTAGATGACATAAAAAATTTCGCGACTTTAAAAGTTTTGCTATGAAATATTCCGCGGCGTAAAATAATCGTGAAACCGCACACACAAGTACGATATTTTAAAGATAGCATAGAAAAAAAAGTCGTCCTGCCTTGCATGAAATGCTATATTGCTAACACGCAAATAAGTGCATTTTTTATACGTCACTAGGATCGAAACCACTGGTGGCTGTTATCGGTGGCTATTGTAACGTCGATTATATTACTCGAATCAATTTTATATATAATGAGTATTAAATTTTATATATAATATTATTATTGTTTGTATTGTACATAAGCAATTCAAAAACGAGAGCAACACTGACGTGTGGAAGTAGATTCAGAAATTTATAACGTGAAATCGTTTCTTCTCGGATAAATTCCGCGATAACAACGCGTGTCATATTATACATAAGGAATAAAAAAAACGAGCAGCGCTGATATTTTTGAGATAGATTAAAAAATTTAGAAGGCTTTGTATTTATTTTTAAATAATACGAAACCGTTTCTCCGGATGGATTCCGACATTACAGACACGCGTCGCATCAAGCTGACATCGGAATTCCAAGGGTCTCTCGTGAGTTTCATCCTCGGTTTCATCTCTACGAATGTTACAGCCCTGGGACGCCACGGGGCTTAATATCCCTACGAGGGTTAACAGAGAGGAAGGAAGATAGGGGCGATCTTATACGGGAGGGAGGGCCGATGCCGAAGCCATAAGCGCGACGAAGGGACGCGTCGAATGGAAGAGAGAAGAAAAAGAAAGGTGGAAAAAAGATAGGACCTACTCTGGAAGAGAGAGCGCCGGGTCGGCCGGAGCGAGGGCCCCTTCCTCCCAAAGGCCGCACCCACACGAGGGTCCACGCTGATCCGGGGAACTCGGGCTGGCACAGCCCTGAGGAAGCCGAGTAAACACACACTTCGTGACGCGCGAAGGATACCGTGAAGATACCGAAGAAGAGCGGCTATTTGAAATCGCTATCGTTTCGACGAGATTAGATTCTCTCTCTGCCGCGGCACGCCAACGCGCGTTCTACCCGCGACTATCCTGGACGGCGACGATTGATGCGCGTCGCACTTCCCATCTATCTGTTTAAGAGAACTTCTCTAAAATTACATTTTGATTTTAAGTCCTTCATCCTTCGTTCGATTAAATGTATAGAAGAAGGTCAGTGGCGTTTCTTTCCGTGGACTGCCGCGAAAATAACGACAATCAAGCAGGGAAGCAAATGGGAAGGATAAGAGCGAATTTCGAGCTGAATAAAATACTTATGCACTCACTGTTAAAAATAAAAAATGAAATTTAAATCAGTACCTTGAGTTAAATAACATTTTGTGATTTTTAACTTACCATGTGTATCGAAATTTATTATTTTCACACAAACAGTATTATTTTTATTCCATTGGTTTAATTAAATTGACATTTGTTTTAGTTAAATTAACGATATTTTGATTAGTAGCAATGGCGATACGAATGGTTAAAATTGATTCAAATTGAATGTAATTTGACACCACGAATTTAACAGTTTAAAGTCCAAAATCTAGGGCTGCAAAACGCTCCGAATTTACTTCGGAAATAATTAATACATCAAATCATTCATTTACTCGAGTTCGGATATCTAAATTAGCCGGGATTATTCGGATCTTACTGCGCGAAGAGTCGCATATATCCGAATTCGTGAATTTATTAATCAGAATCACCAAGGACGAACGATCGCGAACGAACATTCACGAACGTGACGAGCTCTTTCCCTTTGACATATCGAAGTGAACCGGAACATATTCGTCGTAGGTTCGATCTCGTCGAAACAAGTCGTTTATTCGCGTTTGTTCGCGCTCGCTCGCTCGCTTAGTTTGGATCCAGCTTAACGCATGCGCCTTTTTAATTCCACGGACGTGATGGTTTACCCACTGTGAGGAAAATTTTTTTATCTAGGATGGGGATAAAAAAAATCCACCCTGCACTGTGGAAAAAAGTCTGCAAAATTACGTTGAACAAATGTAAAATGTATACCATCTACGATGGAAATATGTATACACGTTCAATTATAAATTTAATGGAATGTATAATTTTTACGCTTGTTGTTCATGCAGTGCAGTTTTCCATTGTCGTTCGTGTGCCGTGTTGCACAGTTCACATACTTTTTTTACAGGGCATAAAAAACGCGTTCTCGGCTGGAACTCGCGTGGAACAACGTCGAGAGCGAGCACTTCCACACGCCCGCCGCTCGCGTTTCGCTTTTCTGACGCGTCTGCGGACGCGGGACGAATTCCTCCGGGAATTTTATCTCGCGCTCTTATCGCCGTCGAATCTCCCGTTCTACTCGAAATCATATCTCGCACGATGATACCGTAATATCCGCCTATATACCGTGTGTGCCGCTCTACGATCGCGCGCCCGCCACTGCGCAGCGCCGTTCTCTCTCTCTCTCTCTCTCTTGCTCTCGTCGTAGACGACGAGAGCGTCAGGCCAGACGCTATCATGGCCGAGCACCGCGAGCACCGCTGATAACTCCGAGTTAAACCAAAATCAACACGCCGCGCGCTGCGGGTCGAGGCAACGCGCGACGCAGCTGCCGCGCCGTCGCGAGTGCGTCATGTCGGGTGACAAAGCTCAAGATGTTGTCTCTCTCTACATATATAAATCCCTTCTCTTTCTTTGTGTCTCTCTTGTTCTTTTTCTCTCTCTCTCACGGATTCGTCTTCAGATACAGCGTGCCAGGCAGTTCGATATCGATCAAATTCGGTATCGATAGAAAACGTTCCTCCTCCTTTCTTCTTTCCCCGGATATCCGTCCTTATTACAGACAGTAGCGCGTACCGCGCTTTAAGGAAAAGCTACCTCGGCGTTAAAAGGAAAAGGAGACGTGTCCCCCGCTCTCGCTCGCTCGCCACGGTTTTGTTCCATACCTTTCGCAGCGTTTTCTCATGGTACCTTCTCCCTCTCCGTTTTCCCCTCTGCTCTCCCTCTCTGTTTCTCTCCACCGAAATCCCAGACGGGAAAGTGAGTTTCGGAACATGACTGTTAATTTTACGCAACGAGCGCACGGTCCGCGCTCGGCAGGAACGAGTTCTCCCTTCGTTCGCTACCTCGTGTGTTTATCGCGGAGATCCCGGATCGATAGCCGAGTTTTCCGACTGGTCGGCAGACGCTCGGTGCTCGGTAGGTTTCTACTCTCTTCGAGGAAGACCTTAGCCTCATATGGAGATATCGCGTATATGTCGTAACGGAACGACGCACGACGTCAGCCCCAGTTTCGTTCGTTATGCCGCACGCGACGCATTTTCGGTGATTAAAAAACCGATAAGAGGATACATCGACGGAATTATCCCGATTAATAATAAAGAGTAAAGGGGGAAAACGCAGGTGTGCGTCCCAGTCTCGTATATACCTTCTCTCCCCGTATTCTGTCGTCGTCACGCACGCAGAAAACGTACCCGGTCACCCGCTATACCGTGAAAGAGGGACAAGCAAAATGTCTCGGATACTCGCTTTCCGATCTTGGCACGGGCATTCTATTCGCGAGCGTTTACAGAAAAGGTGAGCGGATCCACGCACGTGGGATCTCCACGAGGAAATCCGTGTCCGCGCGGTGCGCACGAGGTCGCGCGCGAAATAACGCGTGCTGGACCGGCGGAAGGGATGGGAGAAGAAGGGGGAAGGCTCCGCTTTGTTGCTCCCGATGACGACTGACGACGAATCGATGTGGACATAGGAAAGCGTCTCACGGGGAGATAACTTGCAAAATTTGCGTTGCGACATTCGCGATTCCGCGCCTCGTGCGACGAGGGCCACAGCCGCTTTTGTCAATATTTTAAACGACAGAGCCGCGCGCTGAACTTGACAAGGTGCGTGCGAAAGAGAGAGAGAGAGAGAGAGAGAGAGACAAAGATGAGTTAGATGAGGATCGAAAGGAGGATAGATAGGTAGCAAGAGGGGAGACGGGGAAGCGGAGAGAGATAACGGAGAAGCGAGGAAGATAAAGCGGGATGCAGACGGATAGGGTTGCGCGGCCGCTCTGTATCAACTATGCACCCTTATCAATTGGAAAATTGGTGTGTGCAATGGGAACGGAAGAGGAGGGGAAAAGGCTGTATCGCGTCGTACGAACGAGGGTGACGGTATAAGGACGAAGAGCGCGAGGGAAGGGGAGAGGGAGAGAGGACCAGTGCCGGATTTACCGTTGAGCCGTCTTCAAGCCCGAGTTATTGAAAAGCCATCGGAGAAGTAACATTTCACGAGACGCTACATCGTTATTTTTTGTTTCTTATTACCAGGTTTTATTAAGGATTTTAATCGATTTAATCTCCCACAACTTAACTTTCAACGCTATATCGGTGTAGAAACCTCTCGTATTTCTATCGTATATTCATTAATATAAACGTAAAAAATATTTCCACATATTTATAGCAACGCAAAATAAAATATTGCAGCGAAATAATAATTAAAACTATTTCGCTTTCGTAAAAAATGTCATTTCGATTACAACTGTGTCGCGGGATAAGGTTCCTGGGAATTAAAATCCATCACTGAAAAGAGAGAGAGAGAGAGAGAGAGAAAAGCTAAAGAAAGAGAAAACAGAAAGGGGGATAAAGAGAAAGGGAGCAATTAGGTTTACGTTTTTGGCACAGGGCCGTATCGGTGAAAGGGTATCTTCGATGCCAGCACGCGACTTGCGATGTAGCTTGAAATTTCACTCGCCTGCAGCATGTTCGCCGACGAGTGACATCGAAGATGTTGCCGTGTCGACGACCCGCATCGTCTATGCACCCTTGTGAATTGGAAAATTCCGTGCCTGCTGGCTTAGCGAAGAGACTCGTCGACACGGCGAAGAGGAGTACTCGTAGAAAAGACAGGGACGCATCTAGCAAACGATCGAAAGAGAGAGAGAGAGAGAAAGAGAGAGAGAGAGAGAGAGAGAGAGAGAGAGAGAGAGAGAGAGCTAAGAGGAAAAGGAAGAAGTAACAGCACGTAGAAAAAACAAGAGAAGAGAAAGAGGAATCGCGAAGACTTATTAATGCTCTCTACTATTGCATTCTCTACTATTGCACTAACAACGTGCAACAGCAATTATTGACGTGCTCTGTTATAACTTCCTTTACGAGGATTATTACTGAACATCAATAATAAATGAGTTATTGTGTGCATTAGAGTTGCCTAGATCGACCACGCTTTTTTCGCATCTATACGCACATTTGTTCAAATAATCTAAATGACAACTAAAAAAAATAATGTTTCTTACTTCTTATTTCTGAAATTTATCTCGTGAAACAACCATGTTTTTAATCTCTCGGTAAGATTAAAAAAAATTGTCCCGACAGTTTGCTCGAGGAGAGACGTACTCCAAATTCTATCGCAGAAATTCGGAATGCAAAAGGGGGAGCCCGGGACACCTTGTATCTCGAAAGAGAACGAGAGAAAGGGACGGAGGGTGGGAGTATAGAGAAGAGGAAGGGAGATAGAGCGAGGGACTGATAAGGTTGCGCGAGGCGCATGCGTCACTCGTCGTGGGCGTCGGAAACGTGTTGACACACGAGAGAAACCGTGAGCGAAAGAGAGAGAGAGAGAGAGAGAGAGAGGAGGTCGGGAGGGTACGGGGGAGGAAGGGAGATAGAGCATCGCGTGTGGCTCTAATGCCAGGATGCCCGTATGTATACCGTCTCTCGAATGCGGTTCCCATGCTGCGGGTCCCGGGGCACTCCCGGGGCTCTATACCGTCGCCGTCGGTCGGTCCTCTCTCGCGAGAGAGAGATCCGGTGGCGTCGCGCGCGTTGCCATAACCACCGCGCGACGAGCCGAGCGGAGACGCGATCGCGGAGAGATCCACGTTCGATCGATCGCGACGGGCGACGGGCTAATAAGGGGGAAATTATTGCGCGGGTTTAGAGCAGTGTACTCTCTCGCCCAGCGGCGAACCGGCCAGGGCCGAGGATCGGGTCGCGGGATCCCTCCACGAGCCGAGGCCTGTTCGCCGTAATATATGTCGTAGAAATAAAGAAAAAATACTCCGATAGTATCGGAGACTCAAATAAAGAGTCAGACATTTTGCAATTAACGTAACTCTGGTAAATGAGAATTTATAGATGCGGTGAAATTTATTTTACTTATTTTAATCTGTCCGTCGCGATTGTATTTCTACGCGGTTATATGAATAAACATGGGAATCAATCAGGCGTTTTTCACTTTTTATAGATCGACCCATACGAGACGTTCTCGTCTCGCGCTCGTCAATAAATTAACTCGCGGAAAGTGAAAAAGGGAGAAATTTTATATCTTCATTTTCTATTAAAATTTCCATTAAAAGGTAATTTTGCTATTAAAGTCGGTAATAATGCTACAATACACTTTTCTACGATTTTCTGCGGTAACACAAAATTATTTTCATCTTTGGAAGATAAGAATCGTGCTCGACTGCCGAATTAATTAAATCAATTAAACCCCGAGACTGTATCGATTCGATTAACGCTACGAGAGTTGCTGAAAGTTTTATACGAAAAAAAACTTCAATGTAGATTTTTCTCTCAAAGAGTGCCTTCGCGAAGTTGGGCCATTGTCGCGCGTCAAGCGTCTCTGGTATACGCGTTCGGAGAGTTCGTTTCGGAGACAGGTGAGACTTTGAAGGGAGAGCAGGGAAGGTGGGAGGGTGGATGCGCAGGTCGACTTCGAAGGGAACGTCGCTTCGAATAATTCCGGGACGGTATTCATACAGTCTTGCGGGTGCTTTGTAATTTCAAAGCGTCGTGCAGGGCCGTAGCTATCGTGCGGTGAAAGCGTGCGGAATAACAGGGGACCTATCTCTCGCCCTTTCTCTCTCTCTCTTTCTTTGTTTCTCTCTCGGGTTTTCTGATATAGAAGGAAATCGAGCGCAGAAGATATATCGAGTTCACAATTGTATACACGGGTATACGCATCGTGTCGTGGTATATTACCGATGCTTCAGTTTACATCTGTATACGTAGTGTATTGTTTTGTGAAATCTGAAGTGCGTTGAGCGGTGCCTACAATGAGAATTTAATGCGTAAAATTCAAGCTTTAAGTCTTCAGCCGTAATAAATTGACCAATCACAGTTGAATGTGTGAAAAGAACACTTGACCGCGTGATTGGTCAATTTCTTACGGATTAAAGCTTAAAGCTTAATTTTTATGCCTCAAATTCTCATTGTAGACACGGCTTTACAAGCATAACTGAAAGTTTTCTGACAACTGAATGAATGAATAAATAAATAAATAAATAACTGAATTTTAAAGACGCCACTGTGTTGCTCGTACACTTCTTTCGAGCCGCGTCCCACGATCTATCAAGCCCCATGTTTTAACACAAAAGCCGACCGTCGGCCGTTCTCCCGTATACCCTTTTTCGCAAATGGAACGTTGCGCACCGGTGCGCCCGCTCCGTTCGAAAGGACAGAGCGCGGTCGTGTCGCGGGGGTGTTCGATCGCGCCGGAGTTCGCCGGGAGTTCGCAGACGATCGACGCGCCCATAGGCGATCCATCGTCCGCTAAATTATTACGCTGCTCGCAGCGAACGCGGAGCTCGTCCGCGTCGCGCAAAGTGGCTCTTATAATTTGCTCCATAATGTAAGAAGAGCGACGAGGAGGAGCGGGAGGAGGGTGGTGGAGAACGCGCGCCGCGCCGCGCATCTATAATTTCCGTGCTATGGGCGGCTGTCGTTACAAAGGCCCTATTTTTTCATGAAACTTTTAGGATCCCGAGTACGTTTATAATTCGCGAGTTCCGAACCGGATAGCCACCTCCGTCGGCTCCGACGACCCGAGTCTTGCAACGAAGCCGTTTTCCCAGAAAGCGGATGAAGATATACCAATTACCGTATAATGATTACCGCGAAAGCTCAAGTATCCTTTGTATAACGCAAAGGGCGAAAGGGACCTCTCTTGTCCGGGCTCGACTAACCCTCCGCTGCTTCTTCGTTTTGAACCAACCTTAGGCGGACGTGAAACCACGCCGAGATAGCCGCGCAAAGGCATAGTCAGAATTCTTGGATTCTTATGTAAAGCGTACTGATGGTTCCTAGGCCTCTCCTATCCTTAACTATAGTCTGACGAAATGAGACGCGGTATATAAAACCTTTAATACCTTTAAAATCGAAATATAATATACTTTTTCTCTCTTTAGAGTTGATTTCTTCGGAAAAAATAGATTAAATATTACAATAAAGCTTTTATTGTCCAAATACATTATAACAGAAGGTATATTTTCAATTTATATTTAAAAACACGCAAGTTTTATATTTCGCAAAAAAGATTGTTGTAATTATTTCGAATAGTTTAATTTAAAACAATCAAATTTCACTAAAGTGCATGAGATAAAAATTTTACAAATTTTTCTGTGTGCAGTTGCTTTTGTACGAGTGGTCTGTTTATTATGTCTGAAAGTAAAGTAAAAATTACAATATTAATGTAGCAATCAAGAGAGAAAGAGAGAGAGAGAGAGAGAGAGAGGCACGGTTTCACGCCAAGTTCCATGCGCAACGGCGAGACAGACCGTTGTATCTTTACGCGAGTACAACTTGAGAGTATCTTCAATTATAGTATCGCAATAACGCTTCTAGCCTGAATTACTCAAGTTCGTAATAGGTTTAATTAGCTGGGGTTTCAGTTATATAACAAAAGCGCTTTTATTTTTCTTCTATGTGCCCCTGTGAAGAAAGATATTGCACAAAGTCCGGATTGTAAAATTTTCATTTAAAAAACGTCATCGTCGTCGGGAAAAAAATATTGTTATAAATTTTGACTACAGATGGTTTTAGAAGAGTTTGCAATTAATGGCTGTTGTCACAACAATTGTAAAAACTAAAAACTCATACAAATAAAATCCGGAAACATTCGCCACAGAAGGAAAAACGACACGGTAGCCTAATTAACTCTCCGTTCTTACGATAAATTGACTGGCTATCGCGTTTCTAGATATTCTAATATCACAAAAAAGTAAATGTGTGTCAACTAAAATAAAATGTATATATTAAAATATATAAATTTATAAATTAAATTTATATATTTAAAATATATATAAATTTATAAATTGAATTTATTGTATATTAAAATTTATATTTTATTCACACATTATATATATAATTCTAGTATTGCATCTAATAAAGTAAAATATGCTTTTACAATACAAAATATATATATAATTTCATATATAATACAATACAAAATATATATATAATTCATTGTCAATTTTCATAGTAATAAATACAATAATATTATACTTGAGGTTTTGCAGTAAAATGTTATGAAAAGGAATATATTTATTATGTAGTTTATATAATATTTTTTGTGTGATCGCCAAATATCAAATACCCTTGATATTTTTCCCTTAACGAGGGGGGAGGGGGGGGTCATCAAATCGATGTATCAATTACAGGAAGACGGCGGCGGAGTTGCGACCGCACGGTTTAAATCTTAGCCTGCAAACCGCTAGACGGATCTTCGGAAAAGCTGCTACGCGTGCACCGGTCTTTCTGGTCCGTCTATTGAAAAATTCTATGCATTTATAAGTATGCACGCTGCACACAGAACGACCACCCGGGTTCTCCGGGTCCCTGTTGTTACCTATATATTTTTCATTCGCGTTTCCCAAGTGCGTTTTTAATTCGCGATTTAACGGCGGACCGTAAATCCCGAATATCGGCAAAACGGACAGACGACTCTCAGAGCAAGGATCATCTCTTTCCAAATCGAATTTTTAATTCCTGAGTGCGCGTCGCCAGGTTCATCTCCGTCGCGTAATTTTGCCTCGCGTTCTGTCGGACAATACGTACGCTGCAGCTTCTGTATATTTTGCACGAGATGAAGTTTAACCAGTGAGGAATATAGATACAATTACAAATCAAGCCCAAATATTTTCAGCGCACCTCTTACTTTATGCACGAACTCTCGAAAAAGTACACTTATCAAAAATTCCATCGATTCACGCTGTAATTATTTTTCGTCTAATTATATAATCTTATTAACTATAACCGATTATGTCTAGTTTTTTAATTTAATAGTTATTTTAATAGGTTTTTAGTTTAAAGTTATTTCAGTTTTAATATTTAACTATTTATGTTACATACAATGTATGTTATATGTCAACGCAGCTGATATTTCTAGCGCGTTTTAATAATTCAATTGTAATTCTCCACATGTAGCAGAGTTGTGACGCACGTATTGGTCTATTTGATAAGTCTTATGTAGGATGTACACGTATACCGGATATCCTAAGCGCTTAAAGATATTAAAAGCCAAGCTATAAAAATGGCTGTTTATCGAGTCATTTTTATTTAAAAATAACGAAGTTACTCAACTTCGTTACTCAACAATTAAAGTTTTATTACAAGCAAAATCTACTTCAAATTCATCCAGATCTGTGCAGGTATTATACATATATCTCAATTATATATCTATGTTAAAAACAATACCGACATTTATTCACATAATTATCGCCAGCGGGTTAATAGATATCAAGAACAACGTTCATTATTTTCGACACTGTTTGTTACATCCCCAAAAAAGGACAATTCAATTATTGGAAATCAAAAAGGCACATGACGAACAAAATGATCCGTTTCGACCGTAATTACAAGCCGTTAAAAAAAAAGGAAAATAATAAAGAAGAGAGCATCCGTTTGCACTAAGATTTTCCATCAATTCGAATTCGCGAAGCGTCGATGCTAAAATATCAATGGAAAGCTGTCGATAGCATCTCCAATATCGGAGTATCGGCGAGCGTCCCTGGCTGAGAGGACACCCCGTATGCAGAAACGCAATTCCCGGCCGGTACACACACATGCATGCGTGCGCGCGCGCGCGTGGTCGACACATACATACACACAGACACGCGACACAGAATCGATCGAAGGGCGTCACACGCGCGTACGGATTTAAAGGGTCAGCGGCTTAAATACTCGGCCGGCGATGTACCGTTAATTGCTAAGATCGGCCGCTCGCCGTTACGCTTCCACCTCCGTCGCGTAGGAGAAAATCCGCGCGCGCGCGCGGACCCCCGTTCAATCCCGTTCGATCGCGTTCGATCTTTCGGTCCGGGCTGGTCGTATCCTCCGCGTTCGTCGTCGCAACGCGAACGACGTGAGCCTCGCGAGACGCGTGTCTGCGCGCCGCGCCACGCCGCGCCGCACGACGAGGACGAAGATGGGAAATGCGCGCCCGGTATATGCATGCTCCTACAAATACACATCGTACATGCGGGGGTGTGCGTGCGCCACAATGTTAGGACACCGTCCCGTCCCCTTTCTCTCTTGCTCTCTCGCTCTCTCTCTCGGCACCCCAACCCCACGATTATCCAATTTTCCTTGTCACTGCCGTTTAGACATGCGGTAATATTGTCATCGAACAATTACACGTAAGATGTAATTGCAGGTTCAACTTGTAAAGATTTATTTCAATTGTAGCTACGCTACGTCTGTTTTTTTCTCTTCTGAAAATCGTATTGCGCTTTAATAATATAAATACGTATATGCTGTGCGCCTACGGAGCACCGTATATCTGAAAAATTTATCGCCTTCCCAAAAAACAATAAAACTCGTAGCTCGTAGCTCTCAACTTCGTACTTCGATCGTCTGCAGGATTTCTTACTTTCTCCGCGCATCTCGAAAGATTCGATATTACTTTTTAAAAGAAGCAAAAATTACCTCTCAACTTGGTACTTGAATTTGCCGCGTTGAATCCCGACTTTCTCGTGTACATACCTAAAAAAAAATTTAATATCTCTTTCTAGGAAGAAAAAAAAGTCACACTTCTCGACTTCAAATTGCTATCTTGGATTTCTGCTCTCCTTCGAATTCAAATTTCTCGTTTCACTCACATCGATAACCGGGTTTTAAATTCATTAAAATTTAAGAGACTCTCCTCACGTTCGCGTTAAACATTGATATTCGCGCGACAAGATTTGCGAATTACTCTACTCTGGCGCACGTTTTGTTTTTTTTTTCCCCACATTGATATCTCTTTGTTTCCGGGAAAGCTATGGTTTTCGGGTTACATGTGACACTATCCGGCTCGAACATCGACGGGGTTGCACGAGCGGGCACCGCGAGTACGTACGTACGCGCTCGTGCACGCGTTTAACGGATATTTGTATACAAACAAACGTACGGTACACTATACGCGCGCGCGCGTACACACACACGTACGTCCCGATCGGCCAGACAAAAGGATCAGATGTGCGTCGGACCGGGTGGGAGGGGGAGTAGGAGGAAGGGGGAGGCAGGAAAGAGGCGGAAGAAGAGGGGGAGGGAGACAAAAAAACACACGTCGCAGGTGCAGCGTGCGGAGCGAAGCGACTGGGACTCTCTTGAGTGTAACGAACTCTTTTTTTTTTCTTTTCCTCCTTTTCTTTTCCTCCCTGAACTCCTTTCTCGGCCAGACCGCGGTGCGCAGTAGTAGTACATGTTAATTCTCGTGCGCCGGCGATATAACGCGGCTAGCATTCTCTTATCGTGGAAACGAAAGAACCACCGTGTGCGTGCCCGCCTGGCCTGCCTATCGCTCGCCGAGACAAAGGGAGGCGAGAAGGCCTGAACGCTGAACGCGCGTCGGGTACGAGCGGCGGCGCGACTCTCGGGTAAAGGAGGGCACGGCACGGCGCGGCGCGTATATGTTACGTCTAAAAAAAAAAGGGAAAGAAGAGCCCGCCGGGGAACGGTATCTCGGAATTTATTTCACCGACTCCGTCGGAAAAACGCGTCGAGCGAGTTGGAGTATCGAAAGAACGTCCTACAGGGGCGGCGGTATGGAGAAACGGCGGAGAGAGGTCGAGGAGGAAAAAGGGGCCGAGAGAGCGTGGAGAGGGACAAAGAGAGAGAGAGAGAAGAGAGAGCGAGAGCGGGGAGGGAAAGCCACACAGAGAGACAAAGCGCGAGCGATCAGCGGTAACACAGCGGGGAAGAGTGAAGGTGCTAGGTGCTTGAGCGAGACGAGAGGCGAAGCGCGAGGGGGTGCTGAGAGTGGGTTGAGGGAGGGGGGGGGCCAGAGTATATACAGACAGAGACAGACATAGCTAGAGCGCGCGTCCGAAATCGCGGTGGGAAAAAATTCCTACCTTTCGAGCCACGACGGGGAGCAAAGCGCGTACTGGCGGGGCTTTCTCTCTCTTTTTTGCGTGTGCGTGTCTTTCTTTTTTTTTCTCTCGGTTTCTCGTTTCTCAGAGCGACGTCATAAGCCGTAGGCGTAGCTGAGTCGTCGCGCGCGTAGTCGTCGCGGCCATTTAATATGAGCGCGGCGCGGCGCAGCGGACACGACGCCGAGCGCTCCGACGAGAAAGACCCCGACCGACTATCGGCGGTCGCCTCGGACGGCGGCGGCGATCAGCTCACCACTAGCAACACCGAGGTCGCTCCATGTCCCTCATCGTACGGTGAGCGGCGGTGGAGGGTGGCGGTGCGCCCGCGACCCCGCCCAATCAAATCGCCGTGGAGGCCCCGCCGCGCGCGGCGCCGGCAGCGGGGCAGGGGGGAGGGGAAGAGGGGCCCCGAGAGAGAGACCCGGCCGCGTCCGCACGGCGCCGAAAGAAACCCAAACGTCCGTAAAGGAGACGTCGGGGGCCCGACCCGCGTCAAGCACTGACCGCGTGACACCCGCGCCCGCGCCCCGATTTCGATGCGTGCCCGTGACGAGGCACGGCGCCGACGACCACGACTCCGCCGCCGCCGCCGACCGTGTTTGTCTCCCTCCCGCGCCCCTCCGCCGTTTCCCCGCCAGCCTGCTGGCCAGGGGCGGCTTTAGATGATAATAGAGATCGCGCTCCGAATTGCACGCGCGCGCGCGCGCGCACTATTTCGAGTATTTCCATCAATATGACCATTTTGCATCTAATTCTTACTTATTGTTAGGCAGCGCATGATCCATTCGATTCTTGTGATGGATCTCGGATTGTGTAAAGAACGAAAGGTATACCGGAATGTCTCCATCCAGGGTACGGGATACATATTACATACTTGGACTTCGAAGACGCCGGAGCTGTGCGCGACGATACTGCGTAGCGGTTTTATCTACCTGCCCACACGTGACGTCACGATCGTCGCGAACTTCAGAGGGAACGGTAGCAGCGCTACTTGTCGACTCCGAAAGACAAAACTGCGAAAAGATATTTGTAAATTGATGTTTGAAAGAAAAAAATTGATAAAAGACAGGATGACGTTTACATCCTTGACTATTTTTCGTCGTACCAAACGTTGTTCAGTTTTGCAGACTTGAGAAATATATTTTCAAGAGATTTTACCGACACCGTCGACGAATTTCGCGTTACAAAGTTCTCAAAGTCGAAGATGAATTTAGATAACGCCTCACATTTGTCGTTACTTGAAATGAAAAATATGCATCCGTAGTCGATAGTATCGATTCTTCAATTCAATTACCTCCGGGCCCTAGGGCCCTATTATTCACGATAATTTGCCCCCACAGTTAATAGTTTTTAGTAGTAGAGTATATATATCCAGACAAACCCGCATAATAACGCACGCGCAATAAGGAAATTGGCCAATTACGTGTCTAATTTAAATTTATATCGGACATGTGTGTTTGGTCAATTTTCTTACGCATATGTACATTAGTATGACGCAAGTCGAAAATATGTATATGTGTTTCATTGCGACCAATGTCTGTTTTTTTTCCATCAGGACTGTTTGCAACATCTGTTTGCAAAGTTCCATGCAAAGTATGTTTGATTTTTTAACAAAACAAATTTATTTCGCTACGTTCCTAAGCGACCGAATATTAACCAATCACGTATTAGATAGAGACGAAGATAATCCGCGGCCATTTGCTATCCTGTTTCGTACATGAGTAAAGGAGGGATCTTTGCTACAGCAGTTGAAAGCTGCGGTTCATTTAACACTACAAATGTTTCCAAGCATTTCTCTTCTCCTTTCTCTTAGCGAAGAAAGAAGGAGAGGAAGAACGTTTTAAAGCTCGTTTTAGAGCATAATTGTAGCATCAAATGTATTGCAGCCTTTTATACTGTAGGTCGATGCATTTGCGGTTACGCATCAGATTTGTCAGGATATATTCTTATAATATAATAGGTCTATTTTATATTCGTATCTTTTTCCTTTTAATATGGAGTAAAAAAGCTAAACTCTGAACTAGTGCAGCCATCAGTTCGACAATGGAAAAACAAACCCATTATCTAATATTTTTACAATAAAATATGTATACCTCGTCGGTGTCCGGATACTCCGGAAATGACCGCGCTCCGGAATCTCCGGATTTACTCTACTTTCTCACGTCACTTGAGAACGCGTCCGAACGATCGGTCGTCGCGCGCGCGCGGAACGTTGGTATCCCTGGCGCGAGGCGTCTCACAGATGGCGGCGGCATCAGTTGGCGGCAGTGAGCAGTCTGCCAGTGACAAGTGACACTAGTGACAGCTGACAGCTCTCCGGTCAGCGCGACTGAGCGCGACCGACGCTCGACGTAAACTCCTTGCCCGTCGCATCCTCGTATCCCGCGGGCGACGGCACTGACGGCAGCGTGCCCGGTTGGCCCGGCATAGCGCGAGAGCACGCGCGCGATGCCGCGATGCCTCGTACGGCATCGCCGTGAGCGGCCGACCGTGGCCGAAGAAGCGGGCGACGGCGCCCGTCGTCGTCGCGATCGAACGTCCTCGTCGTCCTCGTCGACGCCGTATTCGTGCGGCCTCGGCCCGCTCGGCCGTCCCTCGGACCTCCTCGCCGACCTCGCCGCGCGCCTTCCTCATCGCGCACCCTCACGGCCGCGCGTCTTCTCGGTCCCCCGCGTCATCGATGTAACCGCCGCGATCGAACGGTCGGATCGATCGCTCCTGTCATCGTCGCCGTCGCCGTCTCCGTAGCTGTCTCAGCTGTCTGCGGCTGTCATCGCCAACAACAGTTTTTCGCGACAGTGTCATCGACTTGACTCGAGACGGCCGTTACAGTGATTTGACTTGACTCGGCGGCGGCCAAAACATCTCTGGATATTTTCCAACGGCGTTTTCAGCGACGCATCTCGTGCAATTAATTTTTTTTCTTGTGAAAAATGACGGGAGATCATCTCGCGGCGACGAGATCGAGCCCATCGTCGACACGCGCCGCTCGCCGACGGTAAAGTTGTCCCGCGACCTCGGAATTTTCTAGGGATTTTCCAGCGATTTTCCGACGGCGTATTATGTCGCCGATGTACAACACACCCGATGCGTGAGGATGTAAGTCCGTGATTAATTTTCCGTCGACGAAAAATCGCATTCACCGGATCACCGATATTTCCAGGGATGCAAACTCTGCTCGCCGACAAATCTTTTTGAAACAGAGGTGAGCCTCCGCGAACGAGTTACCCGGTTACCTGTGACGGTTTTGCTTGTGTGGCGAGTGGTTCTTTAAAGAATGAAACGCATTTTCGGCTGCGAAATGCGACGCAAATTATACGAGAAACATGTATAGATTAATAGAATAATCGAGAGAATAGCATATCGCTAAATTTATACCTTTGTGAGTATATATACCTATATGTATATATAAGCTTACAAATTTTATATATATATATATATATATATATATATATATATATGTGTGTAATTTATTTATTTATTTATATACAATATACACATATATTTATCTATTATATATATATGTGTGTGTAACATATGTACAAAATTTAAACTCTCTGATATTTTCTGAAGACTAGTTAATTTTATCAATCATTGATTTTACTTGTACTAGCTTGTAATAGCTATAATTTTTTGCTCCTTTTTTAACGGTACATCGATTTTGCTTTCTTGTGTTAGCTTGTCGTAGCTATAATTTTTTATTACTCTTCTAAAGGATATAATATCAGATATCTGAAATAATTATTCAATCTTAAAGTTCTATGGACTGAAGCTAAATAATTTCTCTCTGTTGAATATTTTGCCTTTTAATTTTATTTTTACCGTTGAATTTCGCGATATACACACAGATGGTTTAATGTTAAAATCATACGTTAATTACATTGTCGTTCTTTTTGAGAAAAAATATCATGTGTGTCCTTCAATTTCACTTTTCAGCATTGTCAAATTTTTATTAATTGATTTTATATTATGCAATATTTGCAAACATTTATATCATAAACAGTAAATAGTTACCTATTACACTGTTATTTATATACAAATTGTTTACCTATAAGGGACGTAAGCCATGAAGAATGTAATAAAATTTTCTTAGGAAAAACTGATGCGTTGACATTTAAGCTAATACTTGAGATTGTAGAAAATAAATTTAAGGAGGAAGAAATTGGCGTTTAATGTGTAAAAAATATTACTTGAAAAATGTAAAGAGAAGAAAATTAGGCGAAAGACACTTAATTAATGTTAACGACGATCAATCTTTTGAAAAATTAATGTCGTACTTTGCAGAAGAACAAACATGCTGAGAAATGAAGAGATTTAGCTGAACCAAGTCAAAGCTATTCTGCTGTTGAGAAGCAAGGATCTCGCTGGAGAAAAAAAAAAACAGAGCGACGGGCAACAGCGAATTCGGCATGATCCGTAGCGGAAGTAGAATCCACTCGAAAACATTAGGCGGGGTGGTGGAGGCATGGAAGCCGAAACTGGCCAATCGTCTCTTCAGAGGCTCTTCCGGAGCACCTTGCCATCCCAGGGAATATCCGGATTAGACGTCATAAGAGCCTTACACCAAGTACGATATATTGCCGTTTTATTTTATTACATTTTATTTATTACACGGTTAAAGAGGATTCTTTTTCTTTAGCAGATAATTGTTAATCTTATTTGCAATTGGTGCTAAAAGTATCTACTGCGATTTATATCAACTCTTATATTAAAAATTATTAATTATTAAAATAATTGTTATTAATTATTCATATCATTTTCATTGCTACATATCTCTCGTTGAGATAAAAAGTTTTAGCTTGTCTTGCTCGTGTTGCAGACAGTTGTGTCACTGCGCTCAGCTTTGGACTCGTCACGCGAGGAGCTCCGCCGACTGCAGGAAAGCGTCGGGAATTTTTCCGGCGAAAGCTACGCTGATGAGGTTGGCCGTCTGGCTCTCGAGAATCACGTGCTCAGGCGAAAGATCCTGAGTAGAAGCTGCGAATTCTCGTGCGATGCGGCGACCAGCCCTCCGCTTCAGTCGAAACACGTCCGACTCGTCGTAGAAGCCCATATGGAGTGAGTACAAATTGATTTAATCGCTAGCGTAGAAAATGGATCCTTCGATGCAAGGATTCAATCGACGAATCAACAGCAGATTCATTGAAATTTTTTTACATAACAGTCAACCGACGGATCCTGAGGAAACCACTATGGATGTGCCCAAGAAGATTGCTACTGATGCTAAGATCGCGTTTAACGAACCAGCCTCTGACCGCGACAGTGGTAGCAGCAGCAACAACAATAGTCCTGATCTGTCTTCTCGTGCTAACCGACCCGACAAGTTTCAAGATTCATCAAAATCTTCCAAAAGCACAGTTAATACCAAAATTACCGAGATAGCGTCCACGATGCTGAACGTTTCCCTAAATGAGAACCACAAATCCTCGACTTTGACAACGAATGTGACTGGCAACGAGGATGAGCCTCGAGTGGAAATCTCAGGTAGATGATTCATAAATATAAGCTAAAAATTTTTTTTAACGAGATATTGAAAATTATGGAAAGCACGATTTATTGTTAGACTTTTTTAAAAATATATATACATATACATATCTTTTATTAAAATATTTTTAAACGTGTTCTATTCGTTGGCGATTCTAGGCGATCCAGCTAATATGGATCATTTAGACATTCCTGAGAAGGATACCGAAGACTTGAGTTTGAAATCCATTTCTGAGGGCGATAATTCCGTGTTCAGCGATCAAGTGGATCAATCTCAGATACATCGGCAGGGTCAACCGGGTGATTCGCCGAGACCGAACGAACACTCGGAAAATGAATCGGAAGAATTGGACGACATCGAGCTGATATTTACAACAGATGAGACATGTCGCGATCTCGGTCTGCAGGAGGACCTGGTGTCTATTACTGAAACGGAGACCTGGCAGCACGCGGGCTCTGGTGGCCAGCCTATCTTACTCAAATACACAAAGTCAGCGGAGGGCGAGTCGTTGGTCTGTAACGGTGAAAAAACCAGCTCCGTCGAGGAGCCCGTCTCCTCGCAGAGTTCTAGCATCGATCGCGAGGAGAGTGTCGATAGATTCGACGAAAGCTCCAGTACCAGGCTCAACAAGATGTGGTCGCAGTGCTCCGTCCTGGTTGAGACTGACATTAGCAAGTGCGGTGTATTGGAAGATACCGAAAGTACAACAGGATCATCCTTGCGGCATGTCACGAGGAGAAACACTCTCGCTGCGCCACCGACGGCTTACAGGTTTACAATATTAAATAATATGCTTCGAGAAACGATCTCTTAACCTTGCGTCGTGTCTAAGAAATTCATAAATCGTGATATTCATACAATTTACGTTGATTATGTATTTTCAGCTTAAAATTTAACTATTTGGTCGATTGTTGTTATCAATTTCTAATTGTATAGATATGTTTTATTGTTTTTTTTCTTTATTGTTACAATTTTATAATGTATTATTATCCGTTGTCCTTCCAGACCTATTATTCACCGGGAAGCTCTGGCTGGTAGTCGGAGAAAGACCACTGCTCCATTGCGGCCAGTGATGGACCGTAGTAGTGGTGCCCGAAAAGAATCTGGTGCCCAGACGGACATCTCCGCGCTTCCAGCACAATGGCGATCCGAGAGCTATCTCGCACATAAGGTCGCGCATACCTTTACGACACTACCGAGCAAGTTTGCGCTACCAACCGGAGTGCCTGGCCGATTGAGGCTGTCGGACAAAACTCGAGAAGCTAGAAGAGTGATGTTGTCTGACATCAGCTTTACTAGCATGGTACCAGAATTATCGAGGAGCGCGGATCACTTGTGCCATGAACCACATGCGCAGGTAAAGTTAAAACAAATCTGTTGAACAAATTTAAGTATGTTACTAACGTTAGGCTATAAATAGGCTGTATATATTTATTCAATTATATTAGACGGTAAAATAGATAATAAATGTTTTCTCAATATTTTAGAGTTTACTCTTTGGAGATAATTTAATTCAAAATTTAATTATAGCACAAAAGAAGGATTAGTAAGAGTGAAATTTTTATGCAAAAGTTTTTAGTTATTAGATTGAAAACTGCATAGAAGTAAATTTCAGATTTCCTAAAGAATCGTTATTGAAACCAGTATAATGGTTTTTTCCTTCTTCAGACGTGTCTTAGTTCGCGCGGCTGTGGTCTCCGTACACCGGAAGTTCATAGACGCGAGTCCCTGGGCTCTCCTGCGGGATACTGGCCCCGTTGCAATCCCGCAACGGGTCTGCCGAGTCCCTGCGACTGTCGGCTGTCAACCGACCTGTATCCTTCGCGATATCGCGGCTCTCTGACGTCGATACCGTCGCCTGGACTCGAAGTTGTCGGCGGTCCTCCGCGAAGACACTCCTGGAGAGCGACAGCGGCATCCTTCGACACGTGGAGGGTCCCAGTTGCAACTTCCACACCAAGGCCGACATGGTCCTCGATGCCATCTTCTCCAACACACGTGCATCCCCCGTCGACCTCCTCCAAAATTTCGAAAAACGCACCAAAGAGAACGCGATCCAAGGTGACCTTCCAAGGTACGGTATATGTACAAAGTGATAATCGGGAAGTTGCAAAATGAACATAATGCAAGAAGTATTTGAGAAAGGAAAAATTTACATTGATTCAGATAGTGAGTTCAAGATGAAAGAAAATGATCATAACTTCCAGAGTGTCCAATGACGCGCGGTAGTCTACCCAACTTGCGTTCAGACTCGGTCGGCGGCGAAAATAGCGGAGACTCTACCGAATCGTTGATTGACGAGGCCGAGGATTATCTGCGGCGAAGCATCGATTCAATGTTAACGATATCGAGCTCTAATACGGATTATTGGAGCAGGCAGACAGCAAGGCGAAGAAGGGCGCGAAGACATTCGGAGCCAGACTTGATACGCGATTGGCATCCTCCTCAGGACGCCAAGCCATATTTGCCAAAGGTATTGGTCACGTTCGTGATTTTTTACGCTTCAATCGTTGAATTCTCAATGTTCTAAATTTATAACTCAAATTTTTGTGTTTACTCTCCAGATACCAAGAGATCTCAAACTGGATCACCTCGTAAAAGTTATATCGCCGGAGGGCAGGGTCCTGCAGGGTCGCGTGAGATATGTAGGTCCCGTTCCAGGTCGAGAAGAAGTGCATGTGGGAGTGGAACTGCCATATGTCAATGGTTCATCCGATGGTACCTTCCATGGCAGAAGATTCTTCGATTGGTAAGCTTACGAGGTTATTTCTAAAATACGGAATATTTCGCAAACGCAAAGCTCGAGTATTATACTTTTTTATTTGAAACTATATTAGGGAATAGGAAGAAAAAATACAAAGAAGAATTCTTGAACGTAAATAAAAATTATAAAATCAATTTAGCTATTTTTTTCTGTTCGTCTTTAAATTATTTAGACAATTTCGTCGTAATAACCTTTCTGTTTTTAACATTTCCGGACATATGCTGCTATAAAATAAAGTGTTTGGTATACAGTTAATTAAATTGTAACTTAATAAATCCCATCGTTTATTTTAATCAAGAATAAATTTATTTAACAGCGAGCCGGATCGAGCAATCTTCGTCCCCTTCAAGAAGGTGGTGCTTGCTTGGTGCACCACTTGACCCGAAGCACCGACCACCATGGTCACTCCTCGTATTCTACTCTCCCAATACACCATGTAAGAACTGGTCGATGACATGTAAGTTATGCTTGTGGATTGTCATCTTCGAAAGTTAGCCAGTCTCTGATTAGCGAGATGACTATTCCTAATCTGTGGCGATTCTATAATTCTACTATTCCCATACAGAATCGTCTACGTGTTAAAGTTTGTCGAAAATGTCGAAATTAAAAAAAAAAAGACACCTTCGGACACCAGTGCAATAGCAGATTTGCCAAGATATATATTAAAACTTGTTATAAATCGCACCCACACAACAGCGAGCATTATGTGATCAGCATAATTATATTTGTATATACTATACGTATATACATACACGTACATCCAATACTAATCAACTTTGTGTGATATCTTCAAGTGAGTGGATTATCGCCACTAGCTGCAAAGATAGTAGTGATGAATTCCGCTATATCAACGTCTTACTGTGTTTGATTTTCTAAGAAATAATGAGAGAAAAATAAAGATCAGAGATACTTGAGTATCTTTGAGAAACTTAAGTACTTATACATCGTATCAGTGGGTGTTCCGAAAATAAGAACAAATAGAGCAACAATGAAAGATACTTTGGAGAATGAGGGAATTAAAAGAACAGATTCGTGTAATTGAAAAAGATAAAATCAGCCGCCAATTAATTTCCAGCAGAAATAATCAAAATTAATCGATAGTTTCTATCAATAACTGAGAGGCTACGTACAGCAAACTCTGCTGTTTTATTTCACAGCGTGCCACACGCATTGTGATCGTATTTTACGCGAGTATTCTCGGCGACAATGTTTGCTTGCCGCGCGATATTGTAACGTTAGATTGTTAAGGGATTGTGTTCAAAGAGAAAGGATAAATTTTTTATTTTGGCTACTGCGATCAGTTCTTATTAATACACACATCGAGAAAAGTTTCGCGTTCCATCCCATTTTCTCTCTATATCAAGATGGAAAATAATTTTCGTATAACTTCACCTAACAGATTGTTTCCTCCAGTCCGTAATATTAGTATTATTGACGCTGTTTCTCCGTCAGATGAATAAATGTGCAGTTTAATCGATATAAAATAAGATTACGATATAAAACTTTTTTTCGATGTGCGTATTTTTGGACTGGAACTAAAAAGAATAGTAGATAAAAGCGGTTCGCGTAAAGACAGTAAACGCTATCAGATTTGTTATGAACTTAATATCTTCGCGCGTTGCTTACGAGCTTTCGATGAACAAATGTTTTAGTGTACGTATGTATATGTATTTTATGTATATGTATATCTATCTGTACATTTTAAAGAGACACGCGTATATAAAGTGTGGGCACTACACTTGGCTGTATAAATACAAATATTAATCATATCCCGAGGCTGTACCTATTGTCTTAACCGAGGAATCCGAATTTTTGGTTTATTTTTTTCGAACGGCGACAAAGACCGATTCGACGTGTTCTATCACTGAATTTTTAGATCCATGGATACTTAGCTGAATATTAACGCAAAAACGATGAGATGTCAATCTTCATCACTATTTATTGTACCGTAAACAGATACCAGAAAATAAAAGAAAATTGGATCACAAGATAAGCTACATCATCCGCCTCGAAAATCTTTCCTGAAAGCCTTGAATTCTTCGACATTAAAATATCGAACTTGCTTATAGATTAGACTCGAGAATTTACATCTTTTATAGACAACTCGTTACTAAAGTCTCATGTCTTTTATTCCCAGAGACTTCCGATGATTAAATTTCGTTCGTGCAGCCTTCGTCGCTATACATACAAGTTATAACTTCTAATTACTACATTAACGATGTTCTGCGCCGTCTTCGATTTGCCTTGGGAAATTACAAACGATGAGCCGGATAGTCGGCATACCAGCTGAAAGCTCCGTTGGAGCCAGTATGTCCTCCGAAATCGACATAGTCCAGGACACGTGCGGCCGATCGCTCGGAACGCTGTATCTCAGAGTCGTCTTGATGAGAAGCGCTGGATACAGCAACTGGTACATATGCCTCCGTTTGTCTGGCCACCCTTGATAACGAGGGTGTGAGCGGATTCACCTCGATGACGTCGATACCGTCGATACCGTCGACAGGAATAGCGATGTAACGTCGACCTCCTAGTACACCGCAAACAGCGCACAGCAACGTCAATGCAATACCCTAGAAAAAAAAAACATCAAATTTTATTTAATACTTTATCAGTCGGGAGCCTATTAATAGGCCTTTTACTGCCTATTGACCGCTCATCGATTGGATATTAATTGACAATGAACATTTCGTTATTCTTATCATTCTGCTATATGTACCGATTTCCAAATTTTGTTCGAAAAACATTTACAGCAATACGTTCGACAATGTGTACTGATTTTATCCGCGAGCAGTAGATAAAGTGTTAATATACATTATCTTTCTTTCTTTGGCACTTGAAATTCAATAATTCTGAAATCAAAGCGAGGATTTATAAAATAAAATCTGTACAAATATTCAAGAATTTGATCTATTGAAGAGAATCTATCAAATTATTTTGTCAAAATAAAAATTTTGATTTTAACATGGTCTCCATTTTAATCTTTATTATGAAATTATATTATTCTTTTTTAATTATTAGTCATTTCAACAGTAATTAAAAATAATTTATTTCAATATAAGAAAAGAACATATTATACACAAAATAATGAAATTTAATTTTGAATAAATTTGTGAAATATACTTCTCGAGTCTTTTCTTATTATTGAAAAACGAGATATTCCATTTGTCGAATGCAATTTAACTCTATGTAAAGAGATTAATGAAGTTACAATAAACAATATAAATGTTATTTACCAAATTATTCATTATTCTTGCGGTGAGCTGAAAGTAAACAGGAAATCGATTCGTCGAACTAAAGAGAGGAGCTCAGTCGTCGCCGTTTTATACGTTTCGCTTCGCCGCAGCTTTCTAGTCTCTCTGGAAGGAACCGACAATTACTTCTGGCTACTTCTTATACCATGTTTATCCCAATCGCGAGTCAATTGTCGCGCTAGGCTGGTACGACCGCGAGCCATTAAAACGTGCAGCGGAGTTCTCGAAAAAAAATCGTTATATCCTTCTTCCCGAGTCACGCCTTGGCACTTTCGATCTTCTTTTAACCGAACTTTCGATCATCCTTTATTTTCCCCGTGCGTTTTTCTTTCCGCGATTCGATGCGGCACGCTTGCCGATTCAGCTACTTGTTGACGGTTTAATAACTTGAACAATCAGTTTTACAAAAAATGAATTTATTTTCTTACATTCTTACATTCTTAAATCAACAAAAATTATTCTTTTTTATCATTATATACGCTTGTCTTTGTTTAATCGTCATCAGTTTGAAACCTAACTATTATAACAACGATATCAGTATCTTTCTTTTCTTATCACATTTTATCATTATTAAACAGAGTGAGCTGATAAAACTTGCGTAATAATTATTAATGTACTAAATCCTTATACTATTGAAAGAGCTACTCTCACATTTGTTTTTTTCCGTTTATCCAACTGTTATCCTTAAAAAATCATTCCATTATATTACGATTTAATTATTCACTCATATCGCATATATTGTCTTATGTTAATACACTTAAAAATAAGTTACAAAAATAAAAAATCAAATACGTATGTTATAATATCTTAATATCTCCATTCATTGAAAGATAACTTCAACTATCATTTGTTGAAAAGTAAGAAGCGAAACCTGAGTTTAATCGTTTTATGAATTTACGATTCCAATATATCAAAAATATTATATCCTATATACTAAAAAACAGTTAGTGTTTTTTATATATATACATATATATAAACTTTGATTATAAAATAGGAACTACTATATATATGTATATAAATAATACAGTATAGTGACTCCAAACAGAAAAAGAATCGAACTTAATACTTGGTTTCGCTCTGCATAATGTTTAGATTAATTTGAATAGTTCGATATGTTTCATCTAAGTTGCTATTCAAATTCATTCAAGATTATTCGCGTAGTGTGTCCTATATTAATATTTTTCTTTTACTGGTCAGAGAATTGTTCATTTGCTTCTTTATCGGTATTTTTTATTTCTTCAATCGGCTGCTCAGATTCCTAAAAAGTTATCATAAATGAAATAAAACGAAAAGAAGAATTGTCAATATTCACATCAGTTTCGTGAGTCACAGTATATTCTTAAAAATATGATAAATAAACATTATTACCTCTTTTGATACCATTAATTCAATTATTTCTTGAAATTAATATTGGCCTTATGAATAGCATTTACTCAGGATCGGATAGAATGAATGGAGAATTGCATCTACGACGGCGAGACAAACGTGTGAAACTCACTTCCTCGATTTCAGCCAATCCTATTTGTACCAAATTATCCCCAATGTTCTGTAATGATAGAGCATTTATAAGACTTTTAAACAATCACGTTTGTAATACGTGTTCTAAGTTTTTCTTTTAGGAAAAATTATTTTGATACAATTTTCAAATGAAATATTAACATCGAATACAGCTTTCTAAGATATTTTTAAGATATGCCATTAAAATTAATTCCACGCAACAGTGTGAGCACAACATTCACTACATAAATTTTTTATACCCCTTTCTTACCCGATTGCTAGCCTTGTCGTACAGATCAATGCAAGGAATCACTGACCCTTTACGGTGAGGTTCTTCGTGTGCGACCACACGCTCTTTGTAGCCTTTAACTGTAGCAATAAGCGGTTCCCATTTCCCTAAATGAACAAATTCGGCGAACTTCTCGCAGGCTTTGGAAGTCCACTTGTCTCCTCTGAAAATAACAATGTTTCATTGAAGGCGATCAATAACTGAAATGAAGTCATTGATCAGTGAGATATTGATTTACGGTGGCTTCACGTTTATCAGCGAACACTCCACCGCCTGCTGTCGTAAGCTCAACATGTTTGTACAGAGTTCCAACATATCATCTTCATGCACGATTTTCACATCTCCATAATCCACAAGAAAGACTTGGTACATAGGGGAGTTTAAGACGGACATTACTTCTGCACGATACCACTTGTTGTCATATTTATGTCTGACTGCTACCGTTTGGCCTTTTATTATCTAGAATTAATAACCGGTTATAAACTATAGATATAATTGAACTATATTATTATTAGTGATAATATAATATCGTATGTACAACTTTATTTCTCGTTTATATTTATTTTAAATATCTTGCTACAGCAATATCTTAAAGTTAATCGAGTCACGTCTCTTCCGCTTACTGTTTTCAAAATATGAAGCTTGCAATTTTCCTCTTTATTGTAATATTCCGTCATCTCGTATACTAAGCACTGTAACTCGACGTTTGCACAATTTATCACTTGAATCCAGAACAGGTTTGGCGACTTCATCGCAGATACAAATACTTCCATTGAACCATCTATTAAAATTTAAATTTAATTGTAATACAGTATCAAACAAATTAATGAACTTTAATGAAATGCTATAAATTATAATTCACAAAAATCAAATGTTTCACGAATACAAGTTGTTTTTATTACGTACTTTGTAATGCAGGATTTAAAATAAGATGCTTAGTTTTACTTTTTATCAGACTAGCGGCTAACTTTACTTGTTCATCAGTCCCTTTTATTACTATATTTCTGTCTCTTGTATCTATAAAAAATAAATTACCACGATTACTACAACAATTGCTATTATAGATTGTAGCAAAATACAAAATAATGAAAAAAGAATTAATTGTATATCATAATATATATAGTTAACAATGAAACAAAATATATTAATCAAGACAAATCGTAGCAAACACGTTAAAATGATATGTACCTTTGTAATTAGCAATAGCTTCATAACCTATGATTTTTGCACCAGAAGACTTTTCTATTTCTTCCATAGCACACCTATCTTTCTCTATGATTCCTCTGCAAACATTATATGGCACTAAATAATCATAAATATCACTATCAGGACCGTTTATCATGTCTTCAGCATCAGAATCTCCACAATATTCAGGCATTCTTCCAGATGAAAGATACGTCTCTAGCTGACATTGAGCTTCGAAATTTTCCTGAACTCTGTCTTCTATTTCTATAACGGCTGATGCTATTTGGTCAACAGTTCCCTTTATTGTAACCCTTTGCTTCAATCCAACTGCAAAGAATTAGTAATTATTACAGTAACATGATACAGCAACATACGTAATACTATCGTTACTCAATATAAATTAGCACCATTCTCAACTGTAACTTTTACGCCGTAGGTTTTTTGAATCTGTTGCACAAATTCAGCTGGCCTTGGAAAAACTTCTTTAAAGGCTTCGAAAGGCAGGAACAATTCAAAGGTTTCGATGACAGGTTGATTCTCTACTATATATTGTATCATACTCCTCGCCGAGGTAATGTTTTTCATGTCGTCGGACCATATGTTACAGATACGTTCTGAATTAAATGCGATTTCCTCATCCATTTTGATGCGCGTGTTGGTTAACTCTTGGATATTTGTTATCACAGTACCACCTTTACCGATAACAGCGGGTACACACTTATGAGGTATACTCAATTTTACACAGACTTCCTTGCGTTTAGACTCTCTTTTTGCTACCCGATCATGTTTCTTTCTATCATCATCATCATCCTGTGATACGATATTAATAGATAAACTTGTATTTAACAAACAAATAAACTTTACTGAACTTTATATAGACAGATTTGTAATCGAGAAAAAGTGGCATAAAGAAATTTTGTGGTAGGAATGCAAACTTCACCTTTTCAAGCATATTAAACAACACAAGTGCCACTGACAGTCCAAAAGTTGTTAGAGATATGCCTAATAAAATCGGCAATACCGACTGTCTGTTCACACTTGATATCCACTTCATTTTTCTATGGATTTAACCAAAATGATGTATCTTGACGTATAATCTCTGCAACAAAATATAAAAACATTGAAAACATGCATGTATTATTTATATAATTAATAATTTATACATATTTACATACTCATTTACATAATTAAAAAATATATATTTCGCTTTTTTTCCACTTTTTATTAATACGTAAAAATTTTCTCAGTAGTAACACGTGATTATCTTACGTTTTCGGCGTAAAATTTAATAATCTAATCTAATATTTAATAATTTCATAAATAGATACATCTCGTGTAAAATCTCGATTTAACCGTGAACTCGCTGGTGAAAAAGTTTCTCATATTTTCTCAGAAATTTTCTAAGAATTTATTTTTATGAAAAATTTTGAAAAAATATATAAATAATTTCTCAAATACTTTCAGAAATAATTAGATGAGGATTTTCGGAATACATCAGTATCCGTATATGTATGAAAATTTCTGATAAAAACGCAGATTTTCTTATATTTATTCAGATTTCTACAACGATGTGTTGGCGGGAAAAATCTGAAATATTTTATTATTATTTTGTCAGTTTTTCTTAAAGATGTTCCAATTTGTGTTAAAAGTCTGAAAAAAATCTTAAAATTCTAAGACAGTTAAAATGTTGATGGAAATTCCGATTAATACTATGAAAAATTCTGAGATCTTTTCCAGGACTATTATTGGAATGTGCTCTATATTAGAAAAAAATGGGACGAAAAGATGGAGAACCAGTTCGTCCTTTTATAATGCTGTATTCATCGAAAACAATAGAAAACAATTGATCAATCAAAATTCGCTAAAGAAACAGAAATAGGGTCTGTCTTCTGACTAATGCTGAACTGGCTGCACTAGTTCAGCAACAGAAAACAGACCCATGATCCCTAACCAACCCATCTTTTTCTTCTTTTTGCCCGGGTGCTAATTAAACCTGGCAGTTCCATTCACCTTCCAGTACAGTATATAGTTCGTTGATATCTTTAGCAATTACATCACCGTTCACGTGTTATAACCTCAATCGTGGATTCGCGTTCCCGTTAGAAACGCGAAGATTTGCTATTAACAAGCATTAATGAGAGATACCAATAATATAATGAGTCAGATGCTTTTCTCGTCCGATTACGCGATCGATGGAAAGAAAAAAGATGCGACCGCTTTCCTCGCACTTGGAAAGAGACGCGCACCTAACCTCTCATTTTCATTCTTACGTTTCTCCTATATTGTCCCTACTTGTCTCTGTTAAATACAGTTATCGGTTATAAATACGCTCACATGACATAATCTATTAACATAAATCGAATAGATACCTCAGTTAAATAGAATCTGACCACGCGGAATAAGAAATACAATCTCCGCGATAAGACCCGGCGGAATCATCAATTCATCACTCATCTCTCGGAAGCCGAATACCGGAACTGAGCACTATACGGCCTATACGCATGCGTAGAACGTTATCATTTATCAAATAGATATCTGTCCACGTGTCCACTGTCCACGACGCTTTCAGGAGACACAACTGTTGAGTTCGTCTTATCAACACACTGCGTTGATTGGTTGGTTCTAAAAGTAAGAGCCAATCACGTTCGACTTTCGACGCTACTCAGCGGCTTGGTCTGCTGAACGCGCCCATAATACTGCACGTGACCTCACGCACGTGACGTTTATAATTCGAAAAAGATGGAATGGTTTAAAGTGAGTCGCGAATTTGAGTTTCAAGGGCTACGATCTTGATATTAAGGGCCGGTATCACAGTCTCCGATTAACGTGATCCTCCGATTAAACTCACTCTTCGTCTCTTTCTAGGGAGACAGTTAGAAAGAGATGCAGAGTGAGTTTAATCGGAGGATCAC